>NC_056729.1:208030586-208270586 GCF_019279795.1 Protopterus annectens
CACTAATGAAACTGAGTTTATCTAGCTGTCAGGTACATGAGCCACTAATGAAACTGAGTTTACCTAGCTGTCAGGTACATGAGCCACTAATGAAACTGAGTTTACCTAGCTGTCAGGTACATGAGCCACTAATGAAACTGAGTTTACCTAGCTGTCAGGTACATGAGCCACTAATGAAACTGAGTTTACCTAGCTGTCAGGTACATGAGCCACTAATGAAACTAAGTTTGCTTGGGCCATAACCTCTATGCCACAGTGGCTAACTTATGATTAGTTGCATCATTTGTAGATTCAGATTTTGGGCAACTCATCACATTCCAATGCCTCAAAAACAGCACTCAGTGAAAGAGCCTTCTCTCAAAGATGAAGAAAACAGACATTTTTGCAGCCCTGTGTTGAGGGGCTTCACTTCCTGCTTCAAAACCACACTTTATTTAAATATTAGAACACCAGGGTTGTACTAACATTATGCAAAGGATTAGTTTCAGTAAACTGTCCCTTTCAGTGACTATGATGCAAGATGCGAAAAAGTGTCCTGCTTTCATTTATGCACAGGAATGTCTACTGATGATGGACAAATGATCACAACCTAGGAAGAAATGTTCATGTGATGGTGTAGCTATTACTTGATATAGCTGTCTGTACTTTGAAGTATGAAGTACTCTTCTCTTCTGCTGTTTGGTTGTATAGGGTAGTTACTGCTCTTGGTAAGCCACATTGTTTCTGAAAAAGATTCAGAGTCAGCTGTGATCAACACTCTCACTCGGTTACAGTTTAAGAAATAAGCTACTAAAACCTGCATGCACCATAAGTGGCACTGATACGGTACGCTATAAGAAGTAGCTGTAGCTAATTCTTTGTAATTGGGAAATCAATCACCTTAGATGAAGTGGTTGCAGTCATTAACAGAACTTTGGCATCATACTTGAAATTAAATTAAGTGGTTTTAATTCACACTGCCTGTTGTACTTTCAAATCTGCCTTTGTCTGACATTCACACCAGCATTTTTAGCCTTAATTTCAAACATATTCAATTTTGCTTTCATTTTTGTCTTAGTCTTAGATGAGAAAATGCTGATTCAGTGCTTCTTCATCTGGCAAAGGCATACTACAGCAGTATTGCAGGTTGCAGTGTTCTATAAAGGTCAGTGAAACAGTTTGGGGAATATACTTAAGCATTTCACTTGACTATGCAGATGCCAAAAAAAAATAGTCATGAAGTTTGAAGAAATGATAAACTCACACCAGTCCTCAAACTAAAAATAACATTCTCAGATTCAAAGAATCTTGGGTAGATTATATTTCTTTATGGGGATTTAAAGTGCCAACATAGTTTGCCAAAATTTTCTTCATTTTAGTTCTTCTGAACTGTAACTTTGAATGTAATCTGCTCCCTCCCAAAGCATCAGCAGAAAACAGTTATGGATATTGTTTACCCCTTTCTGTACATTCATTATGGGTCTGCTGTAACTATTTTAACCATGTTCTTATCTTGTCTAGTTTATTGTTAGCCTTAACACAAAATAAAATACTAAATCTGATCTGATTTAGGCAGGTAGACAGTGTTGTAATAGATTCATTCAGGTTTTGGCTGGCTAACTGATTTTTCTTTTCTTTCTTTTTTCCTTGTTTTACATTTGACTCTTATCATATAACCAGAAACAGTTTTGCATCCTTTGGTCATACAAAACCTCCAATGAATACATACCAACAATACTTTCAGTTACTAGACATCCATATGATACAGACTGATTAGAAAAGTTGATCCACAACATAAGCAGACTAACTGTGACATACTATCCTATAAGTTGACCATAAACAGCCTATATCTTCAGGTATATTTTGATAAAGATATACGAATGGGCACCCCTTGATATTCCATGGACCAGAAGTGTGACAACAGAACAGTAAGAAAACAAATATTAGTAAGGAGAATATATATTACCTACAAGTTTAAGTTATCTTGGAGTATATTGTCTTCTCTGAGATATAGCAAATTATTGAGTTAGTATGTGTGTGGGGTACAGCCCCTCTGTTTGAGGATGGGTGAGTAAAGTCCTCTGAAAAAATGTTAATGCTTCAATAGCAAGGTTCTCCATTTACTTTTGTTTGACTTACTGTGTAGTTACTTTTTCAATTTTAATCTTGCATTTGTGACAGACAGCCCACATTAACATATCCTAGCATATGGAAGACATCATATCTGATGTAATAAAATTATACAGACACTAATTATTTTATGCACCATGCATGATGCACCCCCATATTCTAGCATTGAGAGGAATACAAAGTTATACAAGTAATAACAAATGTTACTATGGTTATAACAGTGAACATTTAGCCTGTCCTTCTGACAGAGCTGTAGAAATAGAATCTTGTACCCATTTGGTGTGCCCTGCTACTGTCTGTAAATGATCTCAAAAGTGATTGCTTGATTACAGCGTAGTTTCACAGTTGACAAATTGTTATTAAAAGATCACGGTATGCTTGTTTAATAGCTTGTAAACTTTAAGTCCTGTTTTTTAAGGGTTCACCTTTAAAAAACTGTACCGGTATGTAGTTAGACAGTTCATTAAGTAAGGCAAGTTCTCCTAATGCTGCAATTATTATGGAACGCATAATGACAAGATCTAATGTTGCCAGTTTTCATTCATTCCTCAACAGTTGGGTTTGGATCTGTCTTGGTTGTTATTTTAGCTTGTGGCCACTAATAAAACTCTCTTCCCTTACCCATAATACACCAACCCCTAACATACCTTTGCCGTGTTCACGTTTGGACATGGTCGCCTTAAGCTCTTGAGTGTTTAAGATTAGAGATAAATGTATTTCTTCTTTTTTGCTCACTTTAACATTTAACAGTTTTCTGTTTATAAATCCCCCTCCTTACACGTCTTTGTTGTAGTCTTTTTTACCATAGTTGGTATTCCTTTTCTTTCTTACACTTTTCTTAGTGTAGTTTGAGTTACCATTGTTGGTAAGTTTTCTATATTTCTATCTTTAAATGTTTAAAAAAAATAAACTAAAACTTTCTTCTTCTCTTGTTTTTCTTTAGTATCTTCAAAATGCCTGAAAAATGCCCTTCTGGCTTTAAGAAGTGCCAGAAATGTGAGCACTAGTTGCCTCTATCAGATTGTCACATTTTATGTGCTTACTGTTTGGGCTCAGACCATCTTCAGAGAGACTGTTCTATCTGAAAAGCTTTTAATCTGCAAGCAGTGGCAGATAGGAAGAATAAATTAATCCTGAAAGGGTTGCCACCCTCATCATTTTAGAAGATATTTCTGGAGCTCAGTCCTCCAAACCCAAGATAAAGGAGCCTTCATCCAAGTCCTTCGGAGTCCTCATCTCCCTCCTCAGATCTTACCACTGAACCACTAAAAAAAGCATAGGTCATATCCAAAAACTGCTTCTGCTCAGCTGGCACTGGAGTTGACAAAGGCTTCCTTGGATCCTAGCTCTTTGGATCCAAGGCCTTTGCCTAGGACAAGGTATTCCCATCTTTAAATCCAGTACCCTCTAGAGTATCTTCCCCTTACCTTGAATCAAACTGGCACTCTATGTCTCCATCAGTGGTTTCTTCTCGTTCTTCCAGAAGTCTGACTGAGGCTGATGTGGACAGAATGAGGAAATTTCTCTTGGCATAGATACAGATGAGACTTCTTCCGGCTTCTACCCCTTTGGGCCAGAAAGCCCATGTTTCTACTACTCCACCAATATCATCTCCTTCTCCAATCTGACCTATTGTTTTGGCGCCCCTGGATCTGAGCCTTCCAGGTCCTTCTGGATCAGATCTGACAATGTTGGTATCTTTGGCTCTGAAGCTATTTCTGAGTGCACTGGCTCCGACATTTTCTGAGCCAAAGTGTCCCTCTCGGATCTGAGGCATCAGAGTTGACTCGAAGTTTTCATAGCCATCTCTTCCCCTTGAACCCTCAACATTGGGCAGCTTGGCTCTAACCTCCACCTTGGGTGGACTGCCTTTTGGGGCAGGGGGAGCCAATGGAGCAGAAGCATGTCTCCATTGGCTTCCTTGGCTTCCTTCTCCCTGGAGCATTCTGCCTTTGAGGTGATGAAGACAGTGTTCTCTGCTTCAATAGGAAGGATGGATCCTACCCCCTTGGATCTTCCATCTGGATCCTGTTTGTCTCTGCGCATTGAGCCCCATCATACTATGCCACAGGGACAGCCAGCCCAAAGTCTCCAGGTTACACAGCAGGGTATTTCTGTGTCTTCTGACACTTTTCCAGAGCATCTCACCAAGGAAGTCCCAAGGAAGAGGAAGTGCAAGAGAAGGCACTTAGACTCCCCTCAGGAGTCAATCACAGAAGATACTAATTACAGTGAATGGGTGGGGCCCCCAAGATCATCACCAGAAGATGTCTGTTTTTGAGACATCCTTGATATCCTTAAGGAGAGGGGTGGTTTGTCCACTGATAACCCTTCTCCAGAGAAATCAATATTTCTGGAAGCTTTTGGGGCTGGCCCATCTACCTCCTGGGTAACTCTGCCCACCAATGAGCTCATTGACTTGATCTCTAGGTGGGAGTGGAAGGAGCCTAACACAGTTGAGCTAAACCCCAAAAGACAGGATTGGATTCTGGCACCACCTGTAGGAAGGGAGTTTTGGAGTAAGAGAGTTCCCTTTGATGCAATAGTCATGGTGGCAGCCAACAAGAAGGAACTTGCTGAGCAGATTTCCTCTGTCCATCCCCCTAACAGGGAGTCTAGGGTGTTGGACAGATTTGGGAAATATGTGTATGCTTCAGCAACTTTTGCCCTCAGGTCGCTGAACTACTTGGCACACTTTACGAGACTACAAAGGGGATTGATAAAGGAACTGTGAAAATCTCCTTCTGGGACCACTATTGCCGAGACTCAGACTTCTGTGGCCTCACAGCTGGCTTCCCTAAATCTATTTATAATTCGTCCATGAAGCTTATCTCTCATGCAGCTGGAGGTACGTTAAGGGCAGTGGGTTCAGAAATTTCCATCAGGCGGTACTTGTGTGATTTTGTGGAGTCCTTAAAGTTCTCATTCATCAATGTACCCTTTGGCAGAAGTTCATTGTTTGGCCATAAGGTAAAGGACACACTCTCCATGTGTGAGCAAGATGGAAAGACCCTGTCTGCAGTGGGAGTACATTTTGCTTCCCCTCAAAGGACCTTTCCAGGAACCAACAAGGAGGATGAAAAATGTGTTTCAAGAAGTCCCGTGGTCCTTTCCAATATCCACATGGAGATAGAATTCAAATGGAAGACGCCGCCCATACAGCAGAGGAGGCCCACAGAACCAAGGGTCAAGAGATTCTTTCTCTGACAGACTCTACCAGTGCTCCTGAAAGGAGGCCCAATTGTCCCCCTCTGGAGACAATCAGAGGTCATTTAGCCATACACCAGAGAGCCTGGTTTGACATCACAAAAGATATATGGGTGCAGAGGATTATTTTAAGATGTTAAATAATTGCCTTTTCCCTTCCACCTCCATCTGTATGCAAATTTCCTGATGATCCATCCAGTCAGAGGAAAGCTGCAGCACTAGAAATACAAAAGCTGATAGAAAAAAAAAGAGTCATCTAAGAGTTATCAGACCAGATAGAATCAGGAACTTACTCAAGATTCTTTTTAGCACCAAAGAAAACAGTGTATGGGAGACTGATTTTGGTTTACAGCAACTTGAACAAATAAGATCAGCATACAAACCTTTGGATGGTCATGGTTCAGTCCATTCTGCCCTTCATGTGCAAGGATGATTGGATGTGCTCAGTAGACCTTCAGGATGCATGCTATCACATAAAAAAGATAATTTAGAAGGTGTTTATGCTTCTGGCTGGGAGCTGGTCATTACCTGTTCAGAGCACTTCCCTTTGGCCTCGCCACAGCCCCCAGGGTGTTCACCAAATGCACTGCAGTGGTAGCACCTCACTTCAGACTGCAGGGATTCCAATTCTTTCCATACCTGGATGACTGGCCCATTACTGCCTCAACCAGGCATCTACTAAGAACATGAGATCAGGTACTTCAGACTTGCTCTCATCTGAGGATTACAATAAATTACAACAAGTCTCAGTTAGAACCATCTCAAACATTGGAATTCATAGGAGCAATTTTCGACATGGTATCAGTGACAGCTTCTCTTTTTCCCACAAGAGTGGAAGCGGTCAGATTCCAGGTTGGAAAAATAATTCACAGTACTTCAATCTCTGCCTGACTGATTTTACAGGTCCTGGGAGCAATGTCGGCAGTGATAATCCTAGTTCCTCTAGCCAGGTTTCACATGAGAATTCTTCAGTGGGTGTTAGCGACATGTCAGCCCAAATAAGGATCACTCAGGCATGCAAGAGATACCTTTGGTGGTGAATTTGATCAGATCAGGTTCTACAAAAGCTGTCCTTTCATTTTCACTCGTCCCAAGGCCATAGTGACTACAGATGCATCCCAGATTAGGTGGCAGTTGTACTTCCTGTGGAAAATGATCCAAAGCACTTGGTCCCCCGAAGAGGCTAATATGCATATCAATGTCCTGGAAATGACAGCAGTATTCTTAGTGTTGCAAACCTTCCAAGACACTGTCTCTTTTGGGACAATTACGATTCAGACAGACAATATTTCAGTAGTTTGGTACACCAACAAACAACCAGGTTTTATCCTTTGGCGTCAAGAAGACCTCAGAGTGTGGCAGTGGGTGATGTCATCAAACCAGTTTCTGATTGCAATACACATTCCAGGGAAGTCCAGCATGATAGCAGACAAACTGAGAGGTCCATTCTACTACCTCATGAGTGATCTCTCAATATGAAAGTGGCAGAATATGATTTTTCTCCTATGGAGCCAGCCTTAATGTGATCGCTTTACATCACCCATAAACAACAAGTGCAGCAGCTTCTTTGCCCTACCCCCCTGGGGAATCACCGAGAGACACTCTAAAACATGATTGGGCCCCCAGTCTCATCTGTGCATATCCTCCGACTCTCTTGATCCCCAGATTTCAGCAGAAAGGTTTCCAGTTGAAAAGCAAAGTCATCCTCATTGCACCTTACTGGCCTCAACAGATTTGGTTAACTTTTATTTTGCCTTATCTAATTTACTCACCTTGGATTCTGGATCTGATTCCAGACCTTCTGTCTCACCCGACAGGGATAATTCATCTGGATATCTCAAACCTAAAGCTGAAAACAAGGTTTCTCCACTTCCTTTAAAAGCCAGGCAACCCATGCTCTCCACCCCCAATTGTCATATACTTTTATCTTCCCATAAACCTTCTACAAGAAAGCTTTACAGAAGTAAATGGAAAATGTTTGTGTCTTGGACTCTTCAGAAACACATTTATCCCTTTTCAGCCCCCGTACAAAGTGTCCTTGACTTTTTGGCTACAATTTTCCATGAAGGAACTAGCTCTTCAACCATTAGAGTTCACTTAGCAACCATCTGTAACTTTCATATTAGATTTGAGAACTCCACCCTTGCATCATCTAAACTTTATAAAGCCTTCTTGAGAGGTACCCTTCTTTTGAGACCTCTTTATAAAGATCTAACTCCCCCATAGCACTTAAATGTGGTACTGCAGGCCTTGATTCATTCCCCATTTGAACCAGCAGCAAAATGTGATCTTAAGTTTCTGACCTGAAAGACTATTTTTCTGGTGGCTACCACCTCTGCTAGAAGAATTTCAGAACTTCAAGCATTGTTTGCTAGACCTTCCTACTTGATTTTCATAGGGATAGAGTACAATTATGAACCAGTCCTTCTTTCCTTCCTAAGGTGGTGTCAGAATCTAAAATCAACGACGCGTGGCCAAGGATGAACACAGGATAGCAGCAGATTTCTTCAGCTCCACCAATTTCATTACATTGACAGGAATTAATTACTTAAAAAATTAATTCTTGAAGTAATTTTCTTTCTAAATATGTTTGTTTTATATAGTTCTTGAACTATATCTAAAAAAGAAAGGAAATCTTAATAATATTCCTGTCAGAAATTACTTTGGAAATTTTCCTGTCAGTTTATCAGTCTGAAATGAGTTCCAGTAAGACAAATTCTCAAGACTCCAGCATCAAGAAAGAACTTCAGTCTCTGATAATTATAGTCCAGCAACTTACTGCTAAGATGGATAAAATGGATACTAAAATAGACACTTTCATAGAAAAACTACAAAACAAATAGACTTGTTACATATGGACCTGCAACAACAGAAGATCCAGATGACAGGCATAGAAGAAGCTGTGAATGACATGGAAAATAAAATACAAGAAGAGGAAATCAACATTGAGTTTCTGCTGAAACAAAATACACATTTACAAACAAAGCTGGATGACCTGGAAAATAGATCTAGGTGCAATAACATTAGGATTTTTGGACTGCCAGAAAATATTGAAGGTAACAATATTACTTCTTTTTTAACAACATGGCTCCCTAAAACATTAGATTTACCAGAAGCATTCTCTTTTGGTATCGAAAGAGCACATAGATCTATAGCTAATACTAACTCTAACAAAAACTATCCTAGATCAGTTATAGTTAGATTTCTATCATCTTTTGATAAAGAGATGGTTCTTAAATCTGCTTGGGCTAAAGCTCCTGTTAAGTTTAATGAGACAACTGTGCGTTTTGACAATGACTATTCTTCCATGGTAATTGCTAAAAGAAAAGTTTTTCTGCCACTAATAAGGGAGCTTAAAAAGCACAGTTTAAAACATACCTTCTGTTTCCTGCCAAGCTTAAAATCTTCCTTCCTGATGGTCCTAAGGTCTTGATGATTTAGACTCTGCTTTACTGTTTGTCAAAGAAAAAGGATTTTGGATAAAATAGAAGAAATGGAATGGGCTAGTTCTTCATTAAAGAGATTGGCAACTGAAGCTTCCTGGAAGACTTCAGAGAAGAAGAAGAGACTAAAAAACAAATGATTTGTTATATGTTTTTCTCTCTCATCATTTTAGTTCATTATTAATCTTTTTGAATATAGTTCCTGCATTTCCAGAAAGCCACAAATATTTTGGAAAAGATTTAATCAAAGTTATTCTCTATGTGCAAAGAAATGTTTTGTTTCATAACCAGTCAAAATGCCTGAGGATTTAATGGCAGGCTGTGACTCGATTTGTTTTTCTTTCTGAAAAAAGTAAGGTTAGTAATTTGATACATTTTTTTATCTTTATCTTTTTTATTATTTTCTTTGTTTAAACAATGACATTCTATTTAGATTATGTAGTGGATAAAGGGTGGGGGAGGGCAGGGAGAGAACAGTAATGAAAATATCATTAATAGAATAATAACATATTTATTTCTTGTAAAAGTTTATAAGTTCTTCAAATGCTATTTCTAATTATACTTTCTTGATTATACTGCTTATGCTTGTTTGTAAATAATCTGTCATGGTTTAACTAATAATAATCAGAACTAAATAAGAGTAAATAATATGTTTTATTTTAACTCTATTAATATAAACAGTAAGTAACATTCCATTGTATATACTTCTTACAGCTTTCTCTTACATTTTTTTATTTCTGCCTCACTCCCTTTTATTTTCTATTCTCTTTTTCTTTTCTTTATTAATATATAGAAATGCTTTTGACTGTGTGGGCACAGTGAATAATAGGATTTGTATGAAAATTGAGTTGGGAGAAGAATGCTGAGTTTTATTGCTTGTTGGTAATTTTGAGTTTAATTTCACTTGCATAGAGGCTGTGATGATCTGTGGAATACATTGTGGAGGTTCTGTCATGTTTAGATGCATTTACACTGCTAAATGAATGTTTGTCACTAGTTTTAATAAGTTTCCGCCAAAATGTTAAGAGAGACAATCTGGGATGTGGGCTGTCTTATGCACAATGTCCTTGAGTTACCTCAGAATCTTCAAATCACAGAATTCTCACAGAGAAACTGAAAGCAGTTAGTATAAACATTGACAAGGTTATCACACTGACACACCACAGATTCAGGAAAAATACTCTGTTCATAAAATATGTCAGTTATAATGAGTTTAAATGATGTAGTTTCTTGTAGTAAGTAAATGTCTTATTTTAGAAGGCATAAAAATGAAACATTTATTTAAATGTTTTGAAAATCTACTTAACAGCAGCATAATAATCTGTGTTAAAATTTGTGTTCCAAACATATACTTTACTATAACTCATTTAATTCATCTGATTGACAAACATAAATAATCTTATAACTCTATTCTGGAAGAAATGTCATGTGATATATTTTAAAGCAGTAGGTTAGCATGATTGTAAAATCTGGTTACCAATATGTGTTTGCTGTGCATTATTTTGTATAAAGCAGACAGATTTATTCTAGGGACAGCAAGTAGGATAGTGCTCTATAAAGACACAACTCAGTGAGATCATATATATATATATATATATATATGTGTGTGTGTGTGTGTGTGTGTGTGTGTATGTATGTGTGTGTGTGTGTGTGAGTGTGATGGCTTTTTTTCTGAGAATCTGCATAACTATCCAATATGATTTATAATAATTTCTATGAATACAATATTTTACTCTATTGACAAAATGAATGTTTGCCACAAGTTTTAATAAGTTTCCCGCCAAAATGTTAAGGGAGACAATCTGGGATGTGGGCTGTCTCATGCACAGTGTCCATGAGTTTCCGCAGAAGCTTCACTCACAGAATTTTCACAGCGAACTTACTGCTAAGATGGATAAAATGGATACTAAAATAGACACTTTCATAGAAAAAACTACAAAACAAATAGACTTGTTACATATGGACCTGCAACAACAGAAGATCCAGATGACAGGCATAGAAGAAGCTGTGAATGACATGGAAAATAAAATACAAGAAGAGGAAATCAACATTGAGTTTCTGCTGAAACAAAATACACATTTACAAACAAAGCTGGATGACCTGGAAAATAGATCTAGGTGCAATAACATTAGGATTTTTGGACTGCCAGAAAATATTGAAGGTAACAATATTACTTCTTTTTTAACAACATGGCTCCCTAAAACATTAGATTTACCAGAAGCATTCTCTTTTGGTATCGAAAGAGCACATAGATCTATAGCTAATACTAACTCTAACACAACTCAGTGAGATCAGATATATATATATATGTGTATGTGTGTGTGTGTGTGTGTGTGTGTGTGTGTGTGTGTGTGTGTGTGTGTGTGTGTGTATGTATGTATATATGTGTATGTGTATATGTATGTGTGTGTGTGTGTGTGTGTGTGTGTGTGTGTGTGTGTGTGGGTATGTGTGTGTGTATATGTGTGTGTGTATATGTATGTGTGTGTGTCTGTGTTTATGTGTGTGATGGCTTTTTTTTTTTAGGTAATAACGCAGGTGTTTCTGAGAATCTGCATAACTATGCAATATGATTTATAATAATTTTATGAATACAATATTTTACTCTATTGACAATAATGAGTTTAAGTAAATGCTCATATACAAACAATTCAAGATTTTTTGGAAGCTGTTGATAGAATTCACATGACAGAAAATAGATGCATCTTAATGCATGTAATGTCTGAATCATATTAGCCAAAGTTTTTGATTTAAATGAATGTTAGAACATAATTTTCTCTCCTCTTGATTTCTAACATTAAGATTATTTGAATGCTATTAGAATACAAGTGTTATATATTACATAGATCTATATAATAGTATGAACAGTTTTTAAAAAAAAAAAAAAAGTTTATTTTAGTTTATATGATGCTGTTTTACCAAATGTGTAGTTTTGTCTTGATAGATAATTGAATTGAAAACTGTTAACCTCAGTTAAATATAACTAGTATTAAATTGATAAGGTGGTAGCTGAGGTACTGCTGCTTAGGGTAGGGGGTTAACTTGAGTAGTAAATACTGCTCTAAGTTGGAGTTTTCAACTCCAGGCGGGATGCAAGGTTTAATCCTTACATTATTTTCACTTGTTCATTGTTATATGTATATAGTTTTGACATCCACAATATATTTTGTACACTCATTGTCACTACAAACAAAATTGAATCCTATACAAAATCCCATAAGAGATTTAATAAAAACAGCTATATTTAAAGGTACACCTAAAAGAGGAGATGTAACATTATTTATCTTGTTATTTGTTATTTCGATCATAAGATTCTTGAGTTTTAAAATGCCAAATGACATCTTTAAAAGGAATTTCTTTAAACATTAATGGATTGAATAATCCGTGTAAAAGGGCAAGCCTAATAAGATACATTAATCTACACAAGGCCAATCTAGTCTTCCTGCAAGAAACCCATCTCTTGAAAAAAGATATTGATAAACTAGCCACTAATAAGTATACAGTATTGGTTAGTTCAGAGCACACTCAGAAAAAAAGAGGAGTGGCTATTTTATGGAATAAAAGTATGCCCATTCCTAAAACCATTAAGTCTTATCAGGATGACAAAGTAATGTTTTGTATGGTTACAATACAAATTAATGGGAATACCTACACTTTAATTAATGTATATTGGATACCTGGAATTGGTATTAATACAGTGAAACATCATATTGATAAGATCATATCATTCTCTGTAGGGGATATTATTTTAGCTGGTGATTTTAATTGTATACTACATGAAAGTGATACTACCACTATAAAGAAAAGAATAATTACATCTAATGCAAAACATTTAAATGATTTTGCTAATTCTTATCATTTGAATGATATTAATAATCAGATAGAGTCAAAATCATTACCATACACCTTTTTTTCTAACAGATACAAAACTTATTCAAAAATAGATAGGGTCTTTATTTCTAACCAGATGGTAACAGATTTAATTAATTCCAAAATCATTTCATGTCCTATATCTGATCATAACTCAATTGTTTTTGAATTCATGATAAAAATACTCATAATGTTCAGATCAAAAGGATACCAGCATACTTAACTCAGCTAAAAGACTATAAAGAATATATACTTTCAGAAGTACAACATTTTCTAGACATAAATAATACTCCTGAAGTCTCCATTGTCTATGTTTGGGATGCCTTAAAATCATATCTATATGGACAAAGTATCAGATGGTATAATAACAAAAGGAAATCTTGGGATAAGGAATTGTTAGATATTCAAAGTAAACTAGACTCTTATAAACATAATAATAAAGAAAATATTATGGACAAGAAAGTTATTGAAGAAATAAACAAACTAAATGAGAAATACAAAGAAATTTTAACTCATAAAGTTAAAATAACTTTAGAGAAATACAAGTTTTGTCTTATTCAATAAGCCCCAAATACTTACATAGACTTAAAAATAAAACAAAAAGATTGAATAAACAAAACCATATCAAAGAAATCTTTTCTCTAAGGAAAAGAAGAATGTTTCTAGTATACCAGAAATACTGGATGAATTTAGAAATCACTTTCACAAGATTAACCATAACAACATTAACATGGAACCTAAAGATAAAATAAAGGAGTTTATAACCACAAACATGAATAAAAGCTTAATAAACAACAGATTAAACTATTGGACAAGAGTATTTCATATACAGAAGTTATTACACAAATAAATAAGCTTAAATCAAACAAAGCACCGGGTAATGATGGTATTATACCAGAGATATATAAAATCCTTTCTAAAACTACATATTCATTAATACATAAGGTTTTTATTCTGGCTCAAACTGAGTTAATAACCCCCCCATCTTGGCAATATATATTTATTTCACCAATTTTAAAACCTAATAAAGATCCAACTAGATGTTCTTCATATCGACCCATCTCATTACTTAATGTTGATTATAAAATGTTTATGAGTATTTTTGCTGATAGATTGAAGACAATTATCCGCGGCATTATAGACATAGATCAGACGGGCTTCATTGTAAATAGAAATACTTTTGATAATATAAGAAGAACTTTAACATTAATTGATTTTGCAAATAGGAAAAAGAAAGATTTAACACTTATTAGTCTTGATATAGGTTCAGCATTTGATTCAGTAAGTTGGGACTATCTGTTTACCTTACTGAAATGCACAAATTTCTCTGATGCATTTGTAAATTTAATTGAGCATTTATACAAAGGAACGCTGGCTTATATTAAGGTAGGAACATATGTTTCACAAAAATACCCATTCTTAAAGGTACAAAGCAAGGATGTCCACTTTCTCCACTATTATTCACTTTAGTAATGGAGCCTTGGGCTAATTTGATTAGAAACAGTACTGACATAGAGGGTTTTGAAATAGAAGAAAATACAACATCAAAAATTCAACTTTTGCAGATGATGTTCTAATTACATCAGCAGGATCTAATTCTTCTATGCAGTCTTTATTTGATAAAATGATGAATTTTAAAAGTATTTCTGGTTTAATATTCAATGAAGAAAAAACTAAAATACTACCCATATATACACGAAAAAATACTCTCATTAGTGATTTTACTAAATATGTACCCAACTCAGGTCAGATAACTTATTTAGGTATAATACTATCTAAAGATATTAAATCTATTATATATAATAACTATAATACCTGTTTTCTTAATATACAAAATCTTTTTAATACCTGGAATAATATGTTTTTTACTATGGAGGAGAGACTTACAATTATTAAAATGATAATATTCCCCAAGATTTTATACTTAATACAATCAATAATACTTTCACCTACAAAAATAACTATCAAGAAACTAAATACACTAATGTTAAATTTCTTATGGGCACCTAATAGACCTAGGATTGCATTAAAGAAACATACTAATAGCTGGTCTCAAGGGGATATTTCTTTTCCAGACTTTAATTTATATATTATCTCTTCTATTATAAAAGTTATTACTTTATTAATAGATCGGTCATATGTCGCAAAATGGAAAGATTATTGGGAGCTAATTAGTATGCACTTCATGAAAATCTCCTTAACACATAAAAATATGATTATAAATAACTCCATGTTGTGGTTGCTAAAGGAATTTTGTACTTCACCTATTACACCTAAACATATGGTCTGTTACCCATTAAATATTATTATTAGTTATCGTAACTTTATATTCATGCACCCTAAGTATAGGGAATGGAATTTTATTGTATTCCTATAATTTATACTCAGGGTATGCTTATGTCATCTACTTCTGAAGGAGCTCATTTAGCTATAGATAATAATCTAAAGTACTGGTATCAGCTGATATCTGATAATAAAGTTAAAAATCTAGATTTCTTAAAACAAGAATTTGATCTAAGAGAAACTTGCTGGTTAGAGGTTCAGATCTTTAGACAACGTCTCATTGATAGAATAGATCTAATGTCTATAACAGTTAAAGAATCTATTCCAAAACTGATTGATTACTTGATAATAAATTTACAGCATAAAGTTTCTGATAAAGGTAAACTTTCATATATACATAAAATTATCAGACAAGAAACTTTTTACAATGTAGATTCATACTGGAATTATTTCACCTCTATTAATGGGGACCCACCAACTCAACAAGATAAACAATATATATTGGAATCTGCTTATAGAACTACATCTTCCATTGTCTGGAGACTTTATACACGGAAATTTTTACATAGATCTTTTTATACACCTTTGATGATGAATAAAATTAATAATAAAGATAATCTATGTAAGAGATGTAATGTAGAAATTAATGCTGACTGGGCTCATATGTTTTATGACTGTATGAAGTTGAAAGAATACTGGAAGTCAATTAATGAATTTTTGCAGGCTCTTTTACAGATAATTTCATTATTTCTAAGTCTCTTATATTATTCAACACACCTGTACCTCAATGTGTTAAAAAGATTAAGCTTCCCTTGTTATGGTCTACCCTAGCAGTGGCTAGGAAAATAATAACTAGAAATTGGATTTCAGATACACCTCCTTCGTTCAATGAATTTAAAAATGTTATGAATATAATGTGTCATATGGAAATAAGCACAATTAGAATGAGAACAACTAGAAAAACATCACATTTTATTGTATGGGATAATTTACAAAATTTGTTAAAAAAATTCTAATTTCAATAGCACAGTATTTTAGTTTAATTAATTGATCTGATTGTAGTGGATGTCTTTGTAAATACTTTAGTTGTTTTGTTGAATATTATAATAATACCTATTTTTAATTATTTGTATAAAATTGTTATGATATTTCTCTTATATGTTAAAACAATAAACTTGTTTTGAAGAAAAAAGAATCCAAAATCAACCAGTCCATTAACCTGCCAGTTTTCTTTCCTAAATTTGCAAACAAAGCTGATTATATGTTGCACTTATTGGATGTTCACAGACAGTTATGTTTCTAGTTGGTTCCCCTTCATATGACTGAAACTACAAAAGCCTGAAACTACAAAAGCCTGAAAAGTCAAATGCCTGAAACTCAAAATACAAAAAATCATATACTGACTTTAAACAACAGAAACCATATTTGTTTGTGTCTTTCGGCTTTTCCCAGTTAGGGGTCGCCACAGCAGAACTCCGGTCCGCTAATGATTGGTAGTGGATTTTTACATACCGGGTTACCAGCCCTGACGCACAACCTTCAACGAAGGCACGCCCCATTCACGTATGCCTCCACACAGAAGACGCTTTAGCTGAGAATCGAACGGGACAACATCTTGCTATGAGGCGACAACGCTACCGCAGCACCACCACCGCAGTTATTTCCACTAAGTATAAGCACTTGAGCAATCCTAGAGTTGATATATTTAAGTAGCAGGGGGTGTGGGGGTGCAGGGGGGCTTGCGCCCCTGTTTATACTTAGTGGAAATTAATATGGTTTCTGTTGTTTAAAGTCAGTTTATGTATTTTTTGTGTTTTCAGGCTTTTGACTTTTCAGGCTTTTGAAGTTTCAGGCTTATGTTAATTCAGTCATATGAAGGGGAACCTTATAGTTACATAGAACAAAAGAAATTAGAAAGATGGATCAATTATTTGTCTCCTTTGCAGATTCTAAATTGGAAAATCAGTTGCAAAAGTAACTTTAGCCATTTGGCTGATGTATTGTATATAATTTGTCTTCAATAAGTTGGGTCTGTCCTTACCAAAACCTTTAAGAGCCCATTCAGCTAGGTCCATGGCTGCTTCCTCAGTGTTTCTATCTAGGGCTTGCATGGATGACATATGTGCAGCTGCAACCTGGGCCAATCCTCATACTTTTATTATGCATTACAAGCTGTATCTGATCTCAATGGGAAGAGAAGCCTTTGGTTCAGTTGTGCTCAGGAATATCCTCACTTAGATCCCACCCCGGGGTTTTAAGTAGCTGGTGACTCTGTCCCAGCTGTTGAGCAGTGAATGAAAATTGACAACATCAGATAAAGAAGTTGTGTACTCGCCATAATGTTCCATCTGTGTTGTCCATTTTCATTCTTCCTCAACTCCCCACACACCAACCCCCAACCTTTTTCACAACTGATTTCTAGAAGAACGAGAGTTTATAAGGACACCACCACTGTCCTTCATGTTGATCTCTAGATATGGCTTTTTCTGTCAGGAATTTTATATTAGTACTTCCTACTTTAGGTTAACCGGCAAACAAGATCTGAGGTGTGTTAGGGGTTGGTGCATTATGGGTAAAGAAGGCACTCAAAGGTTTTTTTTTGGTGGCCATGAGCTAAAATAATGGCTGAGTCAGATCTGAACCCAACTGTTGAGGAAAAATGAAAATGGGCAACACAGATGGAACTTTATGGTGAGTATATAACTTATTTTTATAAACTGTCAACATTTTTTTTCACCATTAATTGCCTCTTACAAGTTGGTGTTTGGTACAATTGCCCTATTTTCCTCTCATTACTGTGGCATTACCTGTTGACTGAACTGAAACATGAAAAAGATATCTAATTGTTTCAAGCATGTTAACTGTTTTAAGTAAAGCTATATCATATGCAAATACCAAGATCTGTTATACATTGCAGTAACATGTGGTATGTATAGTTCCCCACATTGCCTGAGCACATAGTGCTGCAAAAACAGCATACAATGTACATTGACAGAATAATAAAGTGAAAAAACAGAAATACCCTATTCCAGTTTCAGTTGGCTCGGCATGGCTGTGTATACCTCCTGAGGTAGCTTGTCAAGAACTGTACCCAATGGGGACTCCTGTTTTGTTTTATCTAATTTATATATCCCATTAATATTATTTTTTTTGGGAGCTGTGATAAAAGCACACTCTCAATACCAGCATGTCTGGTTGGAAAGATTTCTATTGCCGGGTT
Source organism: Protopterus annectens (assembly GCF_019279795.1). Lineage (NCBI taxonomy): Eukaryota > Metazoa > Chordata > Ceratodontiformes > Protopteridae > Protopterus > Protopterus annectens. Next base: position 208,048,719 of record NC_056729.1, read on the forward strand.
ATATAGGTATTCATAATTACTGTGGCCATTAAGAATGATACCCAGTCAGATCTTCCTAAACCTCATTTAACTCCAGATAAAGGAGGCATGCATAGTCTGTAGCCAGTGTCAGGATATAGCACTGGCTGTGCAATGTCCTTGAGTGCATGACATAAAACTCACCATGCCCCTGCAGTTGCTGGACAAGATCACATTCTATGTAGACAAAATTCATTTTCAAATGTACACCTCCCACAAACTATCTGCCATCTCTTAATAATGACATCTTTTAGATGTCCAGTTGCTACTTCACCAATGAGTTGAACAATACAGCAGTTTTTGTATGGTGCTGTTATAGGGCATAGCAACACTTTCCATGCCCACCTCTTCCTCAGCAAGCTTTCTAAGGGACAACTGAATGTTTTGTCCAGTATCATCCTATGTTTTGCTAAATATCTACCTATACAAGGCCTTCAAGGATCACATCTGTTTCATCACCTTAAGGTATTCCAGCAACTTATCCACCATACTACCTTTGGCTATCTCTGACTGTTTGATTTATGCCAGCATAGTACTCGACCCCAATATAAATTAATATAGTTTATGAAACTGATGGAACACCAGCTGACCACATGGGGAGCGAAGGCCAGAACATTCTAAAAACCTGCAGTTCTCCTTCTGCTGTGTATGCATTCTTGTGAATGTGGCAATATACCTGTTGCACCTGGGAGTGTGTAGACTGATTATTTTAAATGCAGATTTCTCCTTTTTGAAAAGGGGATGACCAATGAAGAAGGAAAGAAAGTGCCTACCACACATACTACTCCTTCCACTGCGGAGTTATTGGCTGACTGAGTTGAAGAAGAAGGGTGGTCTTACCATTAAGGGCAATTATTTTACTTTGAGATAAGATACTGAATGGTTCAAGATGGTTAAGTACCCAAAATGCCACTGCCTTCTCTTGAAAATTGACTGAGTGAAGAGCAGTATTAAAACAAACACAGTTTTCTTTTCCGGGGGGGGGGGGGGGGGAGGAGAGGTAGTTTGACTGTGAGGATTAAGTATCTCAAGAATTCTGTTTTTGTGTTGAATAGAAAAATGACTGTTGATTGACATGAGAATGAAAAACTGCTGCAATGCAGTTACTTTAACTGTAATTAATTAAAAAAAAAAGGTTTGTGAAACTGTGACCACACTGAAGAATAGTATTAAAAGATAGCCTATTCCAAAGGTCATGTGACCTCAGACTAATTTAGGTTTAGTTGGTAGGAGAAGAGAAGGGCTTACATTCCAAATCAGGAGTTATTTCAATTTCTTTCAATATGAAAAAAAAATGTTCCATCAAAGTATTTACTCCAAACTGTGTTTTCAAAACATATGGTGAACCTAGTGACTGAACTTAGTTTTCCTTGCTTAAGGATTACTAGGATACTTTACATTTCCTTGTTTAGGGACAGAGAGAATAATAGCTAAGTAGTCCAAGAAAAAAATATCCTCTCCTCTCCTTTTATATAGCAGGGAGCAGATGGCATGAAAAAGTGTAGAATTTCATGCAGAGGACTCCATCTTTAGGACTGAGTACAGCCGGAGTTTTTTCAGTCGGGCTGCATAGGACATATGTTTGAGGCCAGTAATCCTCTTGGTAAGGTACTTTTGTGGTCTCTCCAGCTGTTGGAACTGTCTTGTGAGGTACATCCCAAATGAGGCATTGTATTCTGTGATGGGTCTGATGAGTGACCTATAGTGGGGCACTATAACCTCTTTATTTCTAGATGCAAACCGTTTAGTAATTAGATGGGTCACATAGAAGGATTTCCTAACTACTTTGGAAATATGATTGTCAAAGGAGAGATTACTATCTACCTGGGTCCCCAGATCTCTTATTACCTCTTCTGTATTAAGGGGGCTGCCACCTATGTGGTAATTCGTGGGTGTTTTGTTTTTCCCAAATGGGATGACTATACATTTTTTGGCATTTAGCTTGAGGCCATCACTTTGACACCAGGTGTCCATCTCAGTAAGGCCCTTTTGGAGGATGTCCATGTCAGCTGGAGAGTCAATTATGGCTCCCAGTTTGCAGTCATCGGTGAACTTGGTTAGCCAAAGTCCTCCTGTGTTTGCCTGTACTTCTGAAAAGTATATGCCAAAGAGTAGGGGTCCTAGGACTGAGCCTTGCGGGACACCACTTGTGACTGGTTTAGAGTTGGACCTGGAGCCCACTATTCTTACCATGTGAGTTATGTCTGTAAGCCAGTTGGCAACCCATCTTGTGACGTAAGGGTTTATGTTCAGGCTGGTGAGTTTTTCTGTAATACCCGAGTGGGGAATGGTGTCAAAAGCCTTGACGAGGTCAAGGTAGGCTGTGTGAACAACCTTTCCCTTGTCTATGGCCTTGGTGACTAACTCAAACAAGTCAACCAGGTTTAGTAGGCATGATCTGCCCTTAACAAAGCCGAACTGGGTCGGGTCAAGTGTTTGGAAGTTCCCAATGTCTTTGTTAATGTATTCCATGATGATGCGCTCCATAGCCTTGCAGACCAGACTAGTCAGGCTTATGGGCTGATAGTTACCGGGGTCAGTTGTGGCCCCTCCTTTGTGGAGTGGAATAACCGTTACTGTGCACCATTCTCTGGGCACGTAGCCTGTAGAGCGGCTGAGGTTGAACAGCGTGTTTAGGTGGGGGGTTAGTTTGTTCTGTAGTTCATGCAAGATGCAGCCTGGGACACCATCTGACCCCAATGATGCTGTGTTTTTGGCTTTTGAAAGGGCTATTTTCACCTGTGCATCTGTGATTTCCGGGACATTATACTTTTCCGGTACTGTTGTGGGCCCTTTTGGGGGTGAGAGGGAGGTGAAGTTTGCACTGAATCTATTTGCCAGGATGTTGGCAATATCAGTAGGTTCAGTATATTTTGTGCTATTTTGCACTAGTTCAGTGCATATCTGCAAGTTGCCACTTAGATTCTTAACATAGCTAAAGAAGGCTTTGTGGTTATTGTTTGAATCCATGGCTATTTTACTTTCGAAGTTAGCCTTGGATGATTTTATGAAGGACCTTAGTTTCTTACTGATACCGATCAGGGATGTCTTTCCTTCTTGGGATTTGTTTTTTTTCTGAACTAGTTTCCTCCTTCTATTGTATAGCCTGTTTATGGCAGGGGTCCACCAGACTGGTTTCCTTCTCTTAGAGGAGTGAGTCTTGGTTTTGCTAGGGATGGCACGATCCATGCATCCTTATAGTTGCTCATAAAGCGCATTTGTAAAGGTTTCTGCATCTTGGGCAGTGTTATCCTTTAGAGTGGGGGCTGTGAAACTTACTGCCTCTGTCTTAAGTAAGGTGAAATTTGCTTTAGAAAAGTTTTTACTGTGGTTTCCTTAGTTGGGGGTGGTGGTGGGGTGTGGACATCCGAAGTGATTAGTTTATGGTCTGATCTAACCAGTGATGGGTCGACCTCCGGTGTGGAATGTTTGTGGTGACCAGGTCCAATATGTTTTCACCTCTGGTAGGGGAGTTTACCAGCTGATCCAGGGCATTTGAGTTAATGAATTCCAGGAAGTGCTGGGCCTGGGAGTTTGTACTCGAGTAGTTTTCTAAGTTAATGGTAGGGTAATTGAAATTGCCCAATATCAGGGTGTTCGGTAGGACTTCATGTTTTCCAGTGTCTCCAGAAAGGTGGAGTAGTGGTTTTGGGTCATGGAGGGTGATCTGTAGCAGGCCACAATTTGCATTGCAGATTTGCCCGATGTTAGTTGCACAAGGATGATCTCAGAGGTATCATGTTGCGCCACTAACCTGGAGGTGTAGGTATCCTTGATGAATATGAATACACCCCCTCCTTTTGTGTTAAGGTCCTTGTTCTGTGGCCGAAACGTGTGGTACGAGTTGTAGTCTAGTAGTGCTGGAGTGCTCTCTGTAGCCTTGAACCAGGTTTCAGTTACTGTACAGATGTCGACGTTCTCCATACTGAGGAGTGCTTCGAGCGTGTGCATTTTGAGATTTAAACTCCTGGAGTTGAGTAGCATAACCCTCAGTTTTTTGTTAATTGTGCTGTTTATGGAGGTGGGTTTGACTTTTGAGCCTTTCCTAAAAAAGGCACTATGGGTGCAGCAAGAGCCTTGACCAGTATTCGAAAGCCTAGGGGTGACAGGTGCAAGCCATCTCTTTCAAAGCAATGTGGCTTGTCGAGCATGTGGTCCCAGGCTGACAGACACTGGATCCCCTTTGAATGATACCAGAAGCTTAGCTAATTGTTGAAATTTATCATTTTTTTCTTTATACTGAGGTATCATTCTGGGTGAGGGTAGGATACTACTCAGGGTCAGGATCATACCAGCCTGGGCTACATGATCAGAGAGTTCTTCTATGTCTGTTTTCATGTAGTCCAGGGAGGTACATCTCAGGTCATTCACACCAACATGAACAGTGACAGAGTCATATTTGTACTTGTTCTGGAGTGACCTGAGTGCTTGTGTTATGTGGCAGATTCTGACTCCTGACAGGCAGCTAAAAGTAACCTTCTGCTTGTCCAGCCTAGTGAGTGGGACGTCAGTGTGCCTGACTATAGAGTCACCTATTACTAGTGTGTTAGGTATGTTATTTCGCCTTAAGGGCTGTGATTGTGCGCACACTGATTTTGTGTTTTATGTGTTGTCTGGTTTGTGATGGGAGGTGCAGGTTGTTTGGGTGTCTGCTTTGGAGGTCTCTGATGCTTTTGCTGGTTTTTATTTAGAGCCTCCAAGTATGATTTTTTTGTATTTATGTGTATTTTTTTCCAGTGCTGGTTTAGTAGGTCTGTGTGTGGCTGGAGGTGTGTTGCACGTGTTAACCTTCTCCTCTTGACTGTCCGTTCCAGTCTTGGGTGGAGACAGCTTAGCCTCCAGTTTGGCTGTATAATTGCATCTCTCGCATATGTTAGTGTTTTGTGGTAGGAGAGGGTTGTCTGTGTTCATGAGGCAGTTGTAACATTGCCTCAGGATACCCAGCTTCACCAGCTGGACTGGAGAGTACACCTGAAATTGCCCTTTGGTCATGCCTGAATAGTAGGGTGAGCTGCTTAGTCGCTTGGTTGGTGAGGGGTGAATAAAGAGCCTTGCCCTGCTGGGCAATCAAGTGTCATGGTATATTAATGCTTGCTATTAGGTCTGAGCAAGTGCTGGGCTGTAGGATGCTTTTTGAGTGCTTAGGTTGAGAGTTAGACTACTTTCAAGGGAAAAACTGAAGAGGAGACTTAGTGGAGCCGGGAATAATTTAACCCTAGCTAACTGGCACTGCCCGGCGCACAAAACTGCACAAATGTGTTTTTTATAGCAGAGAAATGAAAGAGATAGAAGTTAGCCCAAAATGGCCAAAAAACTACTAACTTCTGGGCTGGAACCACTCCTCTGAGAAAGATAGGATGCTCAAAGCTCCCCTCTCTCACAGGTGAACAGAGAAACTTCCTTCTATGGAGGTGTCTTGTATGGATACAAAACACCTCCATCTGGTAGAGAAAGTCTGTATAATGAAACTTGTGTATCATGTAGAAGAACTACGAGGCAAATGAAGAGGAGGTATGTGCACAACATTTAGCCTGCATGACACACATGGTGGTATAGCAGCAAACAACATACTCAGCAGAAGTGTAGGATGCACTAGTATACTGAAGGTCACAGCAAGCTTCCCAAAATCAAGTTTGGTGATCCACACAAGATCATCTAAATTACCGAACAAACTACATGCACTGTGAATAAGCTTATGCAACTTCCCATAAGATGTTAGCCAGTCCTGTGACAATGGCTACTGACAAGAGGAGAAACGAATGCACTTAATAAGGATCACTAGAAGGAGCAACATGGAATGAAGGAGACAAGACCCAAGAGCTGATGAAGAGAAATACCCAATAATCCTAAAAGCATTAACATAGTGCAGAAGCACAGCATGTTTCCAAAAGGGTGCTGTTGAAGGATAATGGAGTATGACACAAGGACAGATATGGCTTGGTATGCAGCAACATATTGTTTAGAAAATGAGTGAAGACAATTGAATTGCCTCCAGGGAAGTGCACTATGTGCATGGGATGGGCAAAGGCATGCATAATAGTTAGGAAAAGGTAAAAATGGATACAATGGAGACTGTGGTGTTAAAAGTATAGGAGGGACTTGCAAGGTGTAATATATGTATTAGCCCTCATTTGCATCTTAGAATAATGTAGTTATGAAAATATACTATTACTTATTTAGTTATTTAAATTTAATTATTTCTCTGAATTAAAATCACTTCATCTTGATAGTGTGCAGTATGTCGTGAAGAATAATGTATGAAATATCCTCTTTCTGCACCAAAAGTTGTGACTGAAATACAGTTGTTTTGAACCAGTGAAGTCATACTCTCAATTACAGTTTCTTACTTATATCACACTGTTCAAAAAGCAACTTCTGGTGACTTATGCTATAAAGTTTTTCTTCAGCAGTAAAAGCTTTCATAGCATGCATTTCAATGATTCAGAAGACTCAATACATTCTATCATAATTTAACAAGATTTGCAAAAAAAAAAGAAAAAAGAAAAGAAAACATATATTTCAGTCCCGCAGCATTGCTTGTCATGGAAGCTTCTTTATGACTGACAGTAGAATAGCAAGTGTGGGGTGAATGGGGCAATTGCCCCAGTTGAAAAGTGTTAGGGGTGTGTGATCAAGACTTCTGCAGTAGTTTTATGTACCAAAATGGCAGTACAAAAAGTTACTTGAATTCTGTGGGCTGTGAATTGGCTTCCATACTGTAGGCAGCCAATGTACTGCAGTGGTGGTGCTGCGGTAGCGTTGTCGCCTCACAGCAAGATGTTGTCCCTTTCGATTCTCAGCTAGAGCGTCTTCTGTGAGGAGACGTGTGAATGGGCATACCTTCGTTGAAGGTTGTGTGTCAGGGCTGGCAACTTGGCACGTGAAAATCCACTGCCAATCATTAGTGGACCGGAGTTCCGCTGTGGCGACCCCTAACCGGGAAAAGCCGAAAGACACAAGAAAAACAACTGTAGGCAGCCAATCACATAGTAAGCTGAAGAGAGTTTTTTTTTCCTTTTCAGCTGAGAGCTGGGGTGGGGGCATGGAATTGGTAGGGTGTGATGGGAAGATTTCGTGTAGAAAGTAATTTGAAGCTTTTTTTTTTTTTTTTTGGTTCTTCACTTGAAGAGCTGGGATGGATTTGGCGCAAGTTTTGAGACCGGCACAAGACAGTAGATAAACCACCATACATCATCAGAAATCAGGACAAAGCAAAGATACATAGTGTTAGAAAAGTCAGTGCCATCACGTACCAGTAATAACATACTCATATTAAAAAAAAAAAAATGGTCAAAAAAGAAAAATATAAAATTACCTCAAAACAATTTAATTTCTTTGTATATTTTTATAATTGTTACTATATAGACCATTTCAAAGAAAAGCCTGACTTACATAAACATTCAGCCTATTTGTATTACTGGATATTAACATGCACTAATACCTGGTATTATGATATGGATTACTATAAAATACTGTACTAGATTTCAGAAAATGATGGCCATAATGCTGCAATGACAGAAGTCATTAGTAAATGTCTAGCACATTTTTTATGCTTTATGTCACAGTGAAGCATTTTGTGAAAACAGGATACTTAGCAGGAAAAACTGCCAGATGGAGAGTTGTGAGCTGCATTGGCTACAGACTGGGGCAAACAGATTGAGTGGCTATGCTGCTATTGTCTTTTAAGCATTCAGCATATTTACTTTTATTGACTAAAACTGCAGCTTCTTAACTGGGTCCTTACTGCAGGTGCAGGACTGGATAAGCTTACTGCAGTGTTTCATGTACTAGATCCTATACATCTTCTGTTAGTGAATCTTTGCTTAGACTTAATTTAGGTATTTAATGTATGTGCTGATAAACAAGGCTGACTTTATGAGGAACATCATTATTCTAGGAGGAGCAAGGCTAAATTTCAGGGCCAAAATCGTAGTGTTATGACTAAATCATAGCAACTGAAAGATACAGGCTATTGAAACAAGAAAGGATGGAGAGGAACATAAGGATGTAACAGGAGCTCTGTAGATAGGACAGAGTGGGAAAAATTAGTAGTAGAAAGGCAGAGGACATGGGCAGAGAGTGTCAGATGAGTAGAGACAAGTGGGGCAGCATAGAGTAAAGAGGAGGGGGAAGTTGGAGATAAAGCGATAAAACAGAGCAAATGGGAAGGAAGACAATGTGGAATAAGATTCAGAGAGTAGTGACAAGTAATAAATGGTGGATACAGCCAGAGATGACTAGTCAGGCGCCAACCCCAGGAGGTGAGATTGGTGAAGTGAAGGACGCTTACTAAATAAAATAGGAGAAGCAGAGTGCAAAAGAGTCAGTGAAGAAATCTTATACAAGAAGACAGGAGAGATGGGAAGAGATTATATGTGTCACAAGAACAGGGCGTAAACAACACAGACAGAGATAAAGAGAGAGAGAGATAGAATGGTGGAAGTGGAGGCATTTCGTATATCGATAAAATGGGAATCAATGTAAAAATATGTCGGTTCTCATTTCAGTGACACAACAACAGCAATTGTACCCATATTTATCAATACACACACACACACACACACACACACACACATATATATATATATATATATATATATATATATATACACATGTACATATATATGTATATATATATATATATATATATATATATATATATATATATATGTGGATCTACTGAAATTTGTTGACACCATCATAAGTCGACATCTGTTTAGCTGACAAAATTTAGTATTCTAAACAGATGGTCAACAGGTATGCAAAATCACACAATTCTTGGTGTAGGGAAATATGCCCTTCCCCCGGGATTGTGCAATCTCAGAGTTACTATATATAATTAGTAGGGGGTATTGGGGGGTTACATGGGCTTGCCAATCTGCAGAAAACTATGTTGTAGTACAATTTTTTTATTTTCAAGTTGTGCATATAACAAGATTGTCAGTTGGCGCATGCATAGTAGAGTGTCAGTGTTTACAAAGGCGACATTTTTGTTGTCAACATAGTAAATCTAGATTCCTGGGTGTTTTGTTTAATTTCAGTACACCTACATATTTATGTATGTATGTATATATATATATATATATATATATATATATATATATATATATATGTGTGTGTGTGTGTGTGTATATATATATATATATATATATATATATATATATATATATATATATATATATTTATATCCTCTGCTTTGGCTTGTAAGCAGCCCCCCCCCCCACACACACACACATCTTCCACTTTCTCTCTTATTCCCTTCTGTTAGCAAATAGTATCCATAACTGATCAATACTGTGTGTTTGTTAATTTAAACTGAGACCACAGTAGCCTACTGATACAAGGTTATCCTGCTTTTTCCACCTGAGAAATGGTTAAGAAATGACTTACAGTTTCAGAGCAGTCCTTGGTCAATTGTGATTATTTCTTAAACACAAACTTTTATTTGCTTTGGCTCATTAGCAGCAGTACAAAGAACTGCCTGCTCACACCCTTGTTCCCCCCTCACCCTTCCCTGTTTATTACCTTAAGACAATCCCAAAGTTAATAAATATTACCTGTGGCAGGCACCATTTTTAAAACTACAACCACCCTTGTCACTATCATATGTTAATTTATCAGTTAACTCTGTTAACTGATTGTTTCCAGCCCTCTCATAAGAGCAACTAACAGGGTCTCTACCCGCTTTGGTCCCCACCATGCCCCCTATTCTCTCCCGCCCCCAGTGGTCCCACCTTTATTACACTCACAAACCCCTCCCATCTTTCCAATAGCCAACCACAGCGCTAACCCAACACTACCTCCTCCATCTTCCCATTACTATCACACCTCCTCAACTAACATGTACAAGCATACCTTACCTATGCTCACTGCATGCACTCTCCTTGCATATCTTACATCCTACCAAAGCTCCATCATTCCCCCACTCAATCACTACCACGGTACTGCTACTCACACCACCACTCATGTCTCACCCTCACTCAGCTCCCCTCCCACCAGCTCAAGATACATCCCTATGCACCCCCCCACATATTCTACCAACTATATTACTCAAACATAAAGCATCCCTACAACTTAACACAGTAACCCTCCCACCATACCTATTACCCAAAGAGCACAATCATAAAGTTTCCCTTATAATCAAACACATTCAAAAACTGAGAAAACTAATAACCTCATGCATATCTAAACTAGCCCTAAGTGGAGATATCCACCCCAACCCTGGCCCTACCATCTCCAACCCCAATCCTCATAATCAGACTAGAAACCACAACTTCTCCCATGTTACAGCCAATAGAAAGCCAAGTGACTTCCTTCTACTAAGCCTAAATATTAGAAGTATATCCAACAAAGTCCATGAACTTCATGCCACCATAAACTTGTACTCCCCAGATATAGTCATCCTGACAGAAACCTGGCTAAAACCTCACATTACCAGTGAGCAAATACTCCCTACAGGTTACGGCACACTAAGAGAAGACCAGCTAAACAAGAAAGGAGGTGGTGTAGCTATATTATTTAAACAGCATCTAAACATCCAGATCTTAAAATCATTAGCTCCACAAATAGGCAATGAAGAAATAATATATACCGACCTCAAAATAAACCAAAACAAAACCATCAACATAATTGGATGCTACTTCCCACCTGGCCAAAACATCCCTCCACTAGAAAACCTCCTCAACTGGTCTACCCACCATCTCCCCCAAGAAACTATCATTTTAGGTGATTTCAATATTGACTGGCAATCCTCTTCTGGCAACCATCCAACCCATCATGTAAACCTTCATGGCTTCACCTAACTAGTCCAGTCGCCAACCAAGATAAATAAAAAATCCAGCAAGCACACTACCCTGGATTGGATACGAGTCAGTAAGAGCCCCCAGTCATATATAACAGGCTGCTTATCAGATAGCCTCAGTGATCACTCCCTAACATTCCTACTCAAAAAATACCTATACCAAGCTAAACCTGTCGTCTACCATCAAATACGTAAAAAACTAAACTTTAACCCACTCACATTCATCTCATCCCTCAAAGAATGTAACTGGCATCCTCTAAAGTACCTCAGTCTAGATGACGCAGTTGAATTTTTTAATACTACCTTCCTGAGCATCCTTAATTACCATGCCCCCATAAGATTTTCCAGAACCAAAGCACAACCCTCCCCATGGCTACAGAAAACCACTAAGTCAGAAATGAAAAACAGGGATAAAGCCTGGGAGCACTGGCATAAAACCAAAACCCCCTCAACTAGACAGAAATTCTTAGAACTACGCAATAGAGTCAAAAAGCTAATAAAACCGGACAAATTCCAATACTACCAGTCTGCCCTAGACTCCTCACAATACAGCCCCAAACAATTCTGGTCCTCCATAAACTCCATCCTCCACCCAGGAAAAGTCAGTACCCCTCCTCCTAACATCCCTCACTCCTCAGAAAATATTGCTACCTCATTCAACACACACTTCACCCAAACCATCCTATCACTAGCTAAACAACACAACCCCCCTCCCCTCCAACCCACACCTTCAACTAGTAATCTCCACACTGCCTTCTCTTTTTCTCCTGTACCTACCTCCAACATAAAAAAACTCTTAACTAAGCTTAAACCCACCAAATTAGCAGCAGACAACCTCCCAAGTGAATACCTACAAATCGCAGCTGATGCTCTGGCCTACCCAGTATCCATCTTGATTAACTGATCTCTGTCAGAAAGTTACGTTCCCACACTGTGTAAAGTATCACGTATAATTCCCCTCCACAAAGGCAGACCCTCCACAGAACTAACCAAGTACCGTCCCATAGCTATTCTCTCTCCACTCTCCAAAATACTAGAGAGATGCATACACTCTCAGGTCTCAGACTACCTCCTTACTAACAACCTCCTTTCCAGTACTCAGCATGGTTTCCGACCAAACCATAGCACCACCACTGCATTACTGTCCTTTACTAACACTATCCTTCAAAATAAAAACAATGGCTATCTCTCCTCTGATACTTTCCTAGACCTATCTAAAGCATTTGACATGGTCCCACACAAACAACTTATCTCTGTCCTCAATAACCTATCCTTCTCTCAATCAGTCACCAACTGGTTTCCGAGTTACCTGCCTGACCGCCAACAATCCATTGTATGGCAGAATGACATATCTCCCCAAATACCTGTCTCCATAGGGGTTCCCCAAGGATCCATCCTTGGACCCCTACTCTTTTCCGTTTACAGCAATAATCTTGCCTCTGCCACCAAACATGGCACACTCATACAATACGCAGACGACTCAACCATCATCTGCACAGCCCAGTCCCTACCCAAACTGCAAAAAGTCACACAGGAAGCCTTTTCCTCTGTTGAAACTTGGTTATCCGATGCCCAATTAATACTCAACCCAAACAAAACTAAACTACTCATCTTCCAACCCACCAAACATACTCAAAACAACTCTCACTTTAACATCACAGCAAAAGATAACACCACTATATACCCAACTGAACACACCAAATTGCTAGGAGTGGAAATAGACAATAAACTAAAATTTGACATTCACATATCCATGACCATAAAAAAAGTCCACAAAAAGCTAGGAGCGTTATACAGAAATAAGCAACTTCTCACCAAAGCAGCAAAGATTTCAATAGCAAATTCCCACCTTATCTCCACCCTACTTTATGCCTCTCCAATATATACCAACCTAAGGCAATGCGATCTAAACAAGCTAGAGACCTGCTACAACAAAATCGCCAAATTTGCCACAGGGGCATCCTGCCGTAGTCACCACTGTCTCTCACTTTCTGAACTGGGCTGGCTTGATCTCCCTCACCTCCTTCATTGGTATCAACTCTCACTCGCCCACAAACTAGTAAACCATCCACTAAATGTCCCATCCCTCCAGAATCTACTTCAACCCTATCGCACCACCAGATCACTAAGATCCAGCAACAAAAATCATTTGCAGATCACTAAAGCCAATAACTCTTCTGGTGAAGCACTATTCTCTTGCACCATAGCCAAATTATGGAACTCCCTTATACCCACAATTACCTCCGTACCATCATGCACCCACTTCAAAACTTTACTAAAAGCGCACCTGAAAACATGCTGGCTATGCCATTGCAACTCCCACTCTAATATCACCCACCCCATCCAACCACTACCTTTCTTTCCACTCCACTAACTACCTTGATTATAGCAAGCTCAGATGCTCATAGGCCTAGTACTTATTATACAGCAGGAACTTCTTATTGTAACATTTGTTAATGTCTGTTATGTACTTCACAGATAAAGATTCTAGTTGTCTACTGATGTACTATGTTCTTCATCTGTAAATATGTTGTAAGTAATTGTTATGTTAAATTGTTAATCGCTATGTAATCCAATGTAACTACTGTGTTTATTTTAACTGTGGGGCTTTTCTCCCCGGGCCTCCGCTAAAAATGGAGCTACGTCCAGTCGGACACTCCCGGTCAACAAATGTAAATAAATATATATATATATATATATATATATATATATATATATATATATATATATATATATATACACACACACACACACACACACACACACACACACACACACACACACATATGGTTTACAATCAAAACCATGAAGTGCCTTCAGTCGAATGGTCTTGTCGCTGAACCTGAATGCCAAAAATAACCTCTTTTTGCCACTTTGTCGCACCATGTTAATATCGACAGTTCAACATTCCCTGTTATGGAAATGTGGGCGTTGGATTAAATGTGCTGTTCGATGTTCAGTTCAGTAATGCGGTTCACTGAGTTTCTGTTTGATGATTAGCTGCCTCAAAAACTGCCTTACTATGTTGCCATCTACGACCGACTCTAGGCACTTATTAAATTTCAGGGCAGTTTTTTTGCCATTCAAAATTTTGAATGTCTGTGTTACCAAAAGAGGTAATAAAGATTTAGTAGGGATAAGAGAGTGTCTGTGCATATGTTTGTGGGTTAGGAATAGAATTAGGGTTGTTAAGGGGATATATTTAATGTGTGTATGTATTTGTATTTACGTGTGTTTGCACTTTATAGGTAGAGTTGGGGTTAGGTAAGGGGATTGGTTAGGAGAGCATAGGATTATTGGAAATACGACAAGACCATTTACACCCTGATAATACTTACCTTCATGCTGTACCACCACCTTCTCAAGAAGACAAAGCAGGTCTGTCCTGAAAAAAAATTGTAGGCATCTATTCAATCACTTGGTTTTAATTTGAAGAATGCTAGGGTGCCACTTTGAAGCAAACCTCCCCCGCAAGTTAAACAGAGAGATGAGGTAGGCATTGCACAATAAACTTGTTGCTACAGCACATTTTATTTATATGCTGGTAGAGACTTAAGTCCCTAGTACTGGTATTAGTAGAGCTATATTACTTGTTAAGATACAGGAGCTCAAGGAGGATGGGGTTGTAATAGCATGGAATGTAAGGCATAGATAACCACTCTAGGGGCTATAAATGTAAAAGGATAGTGCTTCAGGCCTTTTCTGGTACCTAAGGGACTTTAGACCAATAAGCTTCTTGCTTAGGAATCTCTAGAGCATTTCCAATTACTTAATATGTCTACAAAGGTACATCCCAAAAGAGGTGTATTCAATAATTGCTCTAATTAGAACTGCAAAAGTAGGAATGATAACCTCTTTTGACCTGGATGATATGCCTTAAGATATCAACTGTGGAAAATATATTACTGTTGCTACATGGATATTAAAGGAGAAGTAATTACCAGCCCAGGTTCCAAGATCCCTGACCTTGTTAGTATTTTGAATTGGGGTCATACCTCTCATTTTCTTAGAATAAGAAATCAAGTCAAAGCCTAAAATAGTCAGAGAAGAAGGCCCAAAAATAGGGACAGATTTTAAATATTGCTATTATAAACTTAGAAAGTTGCTAGAATAACAGGATTTGTGTTTGCATACTTTTTCTGAAAGACATAAAGTCTGAAACCCAAATGTATGTCATTGTTTAGTGATTTCAGTCCTCAGTGATTTGCCAGAGAACCACACATTTTTTGATTAATAGACTAAAAATGAGGCAAAAATCTGGACATTCTGTGAAAATCTGGACAGCTGAGAGGTATGAGTGGGGATTGGTTATATTTTACATAAAGTTAGAGAGATTTGGTTACCAGAGGTTAGAGTGACATTTGGGATTAGAATGTAGTTACTGGGATACAGACAGACACACTACAGATGACTTTCAGGCATTGTGCCTGATGGGTACACTGAGTCAGCTGAAATAGTTGCTGGTGTTGCAGTTCTGGGTACCCTTGCTGCAACAGTTCAGGTTTGGGGACTGTCATTGGACATAGTCAACACTATAATGGATCATCATATAATTATAAAAACACAGATATGACAGGGAATTGCAGTCTACATTGTTGCAAACTATAGCTGGATGCATTGAGTCCTTATCACTGCAGGTACTGTGTAGCTGCTGTACCTGTTGCTGCAATTGAAGCTGTCACACAGCATGCATATGGATTTCAAGCATGCAAACACAGAATCACAGGTTTTGACAGCTAAAGCACTGCCTGTTAGACCATGCTATTGAACACCTACTAAATGTCTACAGTGTGCATAGAGAACAGCAGGATACAGAGTGGGCATTACATGAGGCAGTTATTGTCCAGCAGCTGCATGGATATTTATTATTTATTTATTTTATTTTACATTTGTTTACCAGGAAAGTCCGACTGGATATATGTCCATTTTCAGCGGAGGCCCGGGGAGAATAGCTCCAGAAAGCAGAGTATAAATACATTAGGAACAATAGAAACATTTAGTATAATATGCAGTTTTCAGTAGGGTTACAAACATAGATAAAACATAGTAGACAACATCAAAATAATGCGGCTTCAATTTCAGACAATAATACACGGAGTTATGGGCTAAGTCCCTTCAAGAATTCGTACACTTATTAGAGTATAAGATTGAAATGTTTAGGGAGTGTTTGCAGGAACTGCGGGTGGTGATTAGTTGGGGTATAAGCAGGGACACTGCCAGTGCTGTTGGAAGTGTAGTTTGAGGCTTTTTTTGAACTGGGTTAAGGAGGATTGGTGATTAAGTTTGGCAGGTAGCATATTCCAAGCTTTGCCTATTGAGTTGGTGAATAGTGAGTCCCCAGTCACATTCATTTATTCTCTTAGTTGATTGTACCAGCAGTTTGTCAGCAGAGTGTAATGTCCTCAGGTTGCTGTATGGTTTGATGATCTTATTTAGTGCTGGTGTTTTTTCGGGTTGATATAGTATTTTGTGGGTTATTATAAATTGGCTGTATCAGAGAAGACTGGGCTACTCTAGCCATCCTAGTTGAGTTAGGTTGATACAATGGTGGGTCCTAGAGGTAGCACCTGTAGCAAATCTAGCAATATGGTTGTAACAACTAGCAAGTTTGGTAAGGGTGGCTTGGTTCAGGTTAGTGAAGAGGGGGGAGGCATAGAGGAGGGTAGATAGTAAGTGGGACCGAGCGATAGTGGTTCTTGCAAAAGGAGTGAGGAAGGATTTGATCCTGTATAGGCAGCCCAGTTTTTTGTTGACAGATTTGATAGTTTGATTGACATACATATCATATTTTAGGCTGCTATCGACTGTGACACCCAGGAGTTTTGTGTGAATATCTGGGGATATAATTGTGCCATTGTTGGATCTTACAGTAAAGAATGGTGAGGAGGATTTGCAGGTGGGGAAAAGATGAGCAGTTTAGTTTTGCTGGGGTTTAATAGAAGATGACAGTTTGCAAACCATTTTTCTACATCACTGAAAGTATTCTGGGTTAGGGTTATAAGCTCAGTTGAGGGGGAAGCGGTACATATTAAAGTAGAGTCATCCGCGTATTGGATTCAGGTGGCCTTGGAAGTGATGGTGGGTAGGTCATTGATAAAGACTGAGAAGAGTAGTGGTCCTAGTATGGAGCCTTGGGGGACTCCTAGAGTAATGGCTAGATGTGTGGATAGGGTATTCTGCCATAAAACTGATTGTTGTCTACCAGACAGGTAAGACTGGAACCATCAGTGACAGTTCCTTCAGGGTGCGGAGAAGCAGTTAGTGATAGACCATATCAAAGGCCTTAGAGAGATCTAGGAAGAGAGCTGAGGTAAGTTTGTTATTATTTAGGTTGATGTTGATAGAGTTAGAGAAGGATAGGAGGGCTGATGTGGTGCTGTGGTGTGGCCTAAAACCATGCTGACAGTTGGCCAGTAGTTTATTTTGGATGAGATAGTGCATTGATTGGTTGTGCTTATTTATGGGCAACAATCACCTGATTGTTGTCTTATTTTTGGAGGAGTGCATCTTGGATTTATATGTGTTGTCTCGTTCTATGCATCCCTGTAGATGCTCATAGGATGCACTTGTAAATGATCCAGCAGATTGTATACCATTATCCTATAGCAAGAGGTCTTTGGAACGTTCCACTTTGGTCTTGGGAAGTGTGCAGTTTGCTTTGGAATATGTCTTCACAGTGGTTTCATTGACTGGGTGGGGGGGGGGCAGGATATGGCTGTCCAGTGTGATTACTTTATGATCTGATATTACCAGCGAGGGGTTTATCTCTGTTGTGGAACACTGGTACCCCATGTTGGTGATGATCATGTCCAGTATGTTGTCGCCTCTAGTGGGCATGGTGACCAGCTGTTCCAGGGTATTAGAGTTTTTAAACTCTAGGAAACATTGGGGAAAGGACATTGTACACGAGTAATTCTCCCACTCAATGTTTGGGTAGTTGTAATTTCCTCATATAATGGTGTTTGACAGGACCTTTGTATTTTCAACTGTTCTCAGGAATACTGAGTGAGGTTCCTGAGACAAGGTACGTGATCTGTAGCAGGCTACAATCTGATGAGCAGCTTTGCCCAATGTTAGTTGCACTTGCATGGTCTCCAAGGCCTCATGCAGTGCCACTAACCTGAAGGTGTGGGTATCCATAAGGTAAATGTTTACACCCCTTCCTTTTGTATTTCACTTGTGGTTTTGGGTCCGAAGGTCAGAGGGGATTGTGAGTGTTTTACGTGGAGCATGTCCAACAGCTCTGTGTTTGACATAGTTTTGTATGTTACGCAGTGAACACCTCTGAGTAGGCGACATGCAAGGGAGTACGGATGGAGCATTTTGAGATGGTCTGTGTATGGAATGTATTTCAGGCCGCTAATGCTCTTTGTGAGGTATTGCTGCAGGCTTTCCAGTTGTGGTTGTCTTGTGAGGTACATAGCAAAAGTGACGTTGTACTCTATTATAGTTCTAGTGAGTGATGAGTAGAGGGGAACAATGTCCTCTTCTATTCTGCATGAGACACATTTTGTGATGAGGTGTGCCACATAGGAGGGTTTCCTGACTATTGTGGTAATGTGATTATCACAGTTGTGTCAACTGTCCACCTGTGACCCAAGGTCTGTTATCACACTTTCAGTGTGAAGTATACTACCACCTATGTTGTAGTTCTTGGCTACAGAGTTTTTAACAAAGGGGATGACAATGCACCTTTTGGCATTGAGCTGGAGCCCATGGCTTTGACAACAGCCATCTGTCTCAGTGAGGCCCTTTTGTAGGATGTCCACATCTTTAGTGTTTACAATTATGGCTCCTAGTTTGCAGTCCTCTGGAAACTTCAGTAGCCACAGACCTTCCATGTTAAATTTTACTTCAGGGAAGTAGGTGCTACACAGCCTGGAATGTTATCTGGTCCCATGGCTGCTGTGATACTGGCTTTGGAGAGTGTTATTTACCTGTGCAGCCATGATGACAGCAACTTTGCAGTCTTCCATTATAAAGATGTGCTCTTTCATGGGTGATAGGGGGGTAAAGTTCACACTGATCCTATCTGCCAGGATGTTGACAATATCAGTTGGGTCTGTATATTTAGTGCCATTGAGCTGTAACTCAGAACAGATCTGAGTGTAGCCATGACATGGACCTGTCTGTTGGCAGAGATCTCCTGAGTAGACAGTATGCAACAGAGTACAGATTGGGTTACATTCAGTCTTGTTGCATGGGACAACTATTTGAGACCAGTAATGCTCTTGTTAAGGTACTTCAGTGGTCTTTCTGGCTGCTGAACATGCCTAGTCAGATTCATCGCAAGTGTGTTGTGGTACTCTCTGATGGGTCTGATGACGGCTGAGTAGTGGGAACCTCCTTTGACCTACATGCACAGACCTTGGCAGTTTGTGTGAACATATAGCATGATTTTCTGACCACTTTGTGTATGTGTTTCTGGAAGTAGAGATGACTATCCACATTTGTCCATAGATCCCTTATTATCACATCCGTATTTAGTCTAAGTGTGTGAGCATGCCCAGTATGAACTTTCAGTATATTGCTGCCTGACATTTGCTTCATTTATTAAAGTGTGTGGGCATGCCCAGTATGACCTTTCAGTGTGATGCTGAATGAAATCCACTACATTTGTTGGAGTGTGTGAGCATGCCCAGTATAGGCATTTATACTATATGTGTATGGCAAATCAAGTTGTATTTTTACAGCAGGGCTCACCTTTGTGTCATAGATCAACAGGGATCATGCTGTGCCTGCAGGGCTTCCATGAGACACTTTGCATAGACTTATCAACATTTCTACATACAGGGGTGACAGCTATTCTTTGTACATTTCTACCCGGGAGCACACCTGATTGTTACTGTGGGTGTATATAGGATGAGGGTTTCTCCTGAGACTTATACACATTTGTTATGCCTGCACTGTTATCTACGGTACACCATTTCAGTCTGTACTGTTGTCTATCGTACTGGCTTGAGGCATTCTACTGTGCTACAGATCCTAGCGTCCAATGTCACGTATATTAGATTGCGACTTCATAGTCTACACAACCCACATCACACCGCCTGGCCTGATGTTCTCTGTCTGCATAGGCCTGTGGGGGAGGTTACCCATATGCCTGTTTAGGGGCATGATACAGCATTTCTTTGTGTTTGCATTAGTGTACAATTGTCCTGCTGTGTCTGTGCTACTGAAATGCTATCATGGCTTAGTGGTTCAGTACTGTGACTATAGTGCACAGTATCCTGGGTTCGAGCCCTGTCACTGCTTTTTATTTTCATGCTGGGCAGACCAGACTGCTTAAGGAACAGTAAAGCAAATATGAGCATGTTTACCTGACTTTGCTCAACTTTGCACGACTTTGCCCGACCTTGCCCAACATTGCTCAACGTTGCCCAACATTGTGCTAGTTAACATGGGCAATTTTGTTTACATATACGAAATATTGGTAAATGCTGCTTAGCACTGCTTTATATTGCTTAAAACATGGCAATCATGCCTCAGGTGGTGCTGCAGGGCTACCTGTGTCGGATGCACATACTACACTCCCTATGCATGTTTGGAAACAGGTAGTGTCAAGTTAGGCATCCCTTTTATTTTATGTGTGAGTCAGAGAGAGGTATAATTTACAGGGTTCCTACTGAGCCAGTGTATGTGTTATACGTTGCCTCTTTGCCAAGGCCAAGGCATACTGGGCACGCCTCCTTCTGCCTACTGGGGCAGGCTCAGGTTGCTCCTCCTCCGAGTCACGCTGTGCCTGTGCAGGCCTTGGCAATGGTGGGGGGCTGTGTGGCCCTGCCCCATGCTGTTCCTGCTCCAGCTGTTTGCGCAGGATCATATTGTGTAGCATGGCACATACCATGACAATCTGGGTACATGTAGTTGGTGAGTACTGCAAGGCTCCACCAGATGTGTCCAGGCACCGGAACCGTGACTTGAGTATCCCGAACACACGCTTAATTACATTTCGTGTTTGTGCGTTTGCCTCATTATGGAGTTCTTGTTCAGGTGTGTGTGCATTTCTGATGGGTGTCATCAGCCACAGCTCCAGTGCGTATCCAGCGTCCCCCACTAGGTGACCATCAGGGATGTCCCCATTGGCAAATGTCTGGTACAGCTGCGTCAGATGCCAGATATGGGAATCATGGTAGCTTCCAGGGCAGCCAGCACACACATTCAGTATTATGCCCTGGGCATCGCACATGACCTGACAGTTGATGGAGTGGAAGCCCTTGCGATTGATGTAGGCCCTACCCCACTCACCGGCTGGTGCTTTGATGTGTATGTGCGTGCAGTCAATTGCACCCACTACTTCAGGGTATTCCACTATTTGCTGGAAGAGACGCATATTGCTGGCCAATACCTCACCGGAATTGGGGAAATATACATGATCACCGACATGTGCTGACATGGCATTCAGGAACTGGTGCAGTACCCTGGATGCTTGTGCCTGTGAAATCCCCATCATATCACCAGTTGGTCTCTGGAAGGTACCTGTTGCTAGTATTCTTAGGCAAACACATACCTTGGTTTCCACTGGGATGGGTTCCTCTCTGTTGGTTCTGTGTGTGAGACGTGGCCTGCACAGCTCAACAATTTGCTGCAGGAGGTCTCTGTCCACTCTATAGCGCTCCACTATCTCCAGCTCATGTAGCCCCTGGTAGGTTACCTTGGGTCTATACACTCTTCTATGTCTCCTCACTGTGGGTTGCTCAGCAGCATTCGCAATAGCACCACCCTCAGCATCTTGCACATGTTGCCTTATAATAGCAATGGCAGCCCCTAACATTTTTTTGCCTCAGTTAAGCTTTTTAAGTTTTCACTTCTCTTTGTAGACTGCAGTGTTGCAGTATTTCTGAGAAAAACATGGGAGAATGTTGTTTGCAGAGGTTTAAGTGCTGGGCTGGGCTGGGCTAGTGTACTGCCTGTGTAATTGGCTGATTCTGATTGATTTCACTTGGCAGCTCTGCTAGTTCTCCTTGGTTAACTTCCTACTACTTCTTTTCATTCCTTTTCCCTTTCTGTTTCCACAAGGGGCAGCGCCAAGCAAACAAGCGCAAACACACGCACACGCACGCAAACAGGCTTACACAGGCTTACACGGGCTTACACAGGCTTAGGTGGGTGCACATGCACGCACACAAGCTTAGACAGCCTTACACAGGCTTACACAGGTGCACATACCTGCACACAGGCTTAGACGGGTTTACAGGTGCGCACATGCGCGCACACAGTGTAAGCATCTTTGCAAGAAACTTTAGTGATAGCCACGGCATACACCTTCAGTTTCTGGGTTTCATTTCAGACAACTGTAAACATGCCTCTTCCAGTCCTGAGTAACTCACAGCAAACACATGCCACTCTGCTCCAATAAGCTTACAGTCTTTGATACATACCCCCCTCATGATGTCACCTATCTTCTACTCTGTTACTCCCCTAATCCTACTCTTACACTCTAGGGACATGGTTCACATGGCAGGGAAAATTGGGATTCACTATCCTTATACTCATTTGCATAGGATTGCCTACTAATGCTTGGTTACATCTCTCAGACTGAGCTTCCCCCCTTAGCAACCACTACTCAGTAGCCATGTTGTCTTCAGCCTGCCATTCACCTGCATGGCAGATAAATATATTTAATAAAATGCCTATTTTTGGAAATTTTTTTCCTGGTTTTAGAGCACCGCACATTTGCGCGGTGCTGCGCTATGCTTAAACATCAGAGATCGGGGGGAAAAAACATTGTTTTTTATTATTTTGCAACACATAATAATGCCAATGGCCTTATATTTGGCCATTGGCATGTTTCCTCAACTGGATGCATCCTTTATTTGGAGCTGTCATAGCTCCGTTTTGCTATTTGCAGAACGGTACTCAGTTACCAACGGAGTACATTTCTGCAAATAACACTACTCTTACTCGGACAGGTTAGTGTTTCCTGGATCGCAAATTTACTTAATTTGCATAGCTTTCAGCAGCAAATGAGGTAATTTGCATAACCTAACACTGTCCGTGCAAGAGTCGTTTTAGGAGCTCTCATGCACGCCCCTGCCGGCTGTTCCTGGATCGCTCAGCAGACATATTGGGTGTCTGGAGTCTTACTCTACTCTTAGACTCCATGCAAGCCTTCGTGAATCTGGCCCATTGGTCTTTAAGTCAATTTACAATAACTGATGTTAACTTTTTCTTCATTACCTGGATGATGTATTCATCATTTAGGTAGCCCCTGATGTACAGATACTTGAGTTTGAGTTTCTTAATAATTCTACCTTATTTTTTAAATTTACCTGCCATTGCTGTCATGACTACATTGATTTCCTAGATGTACACTTGTGGAAGGATTATGACCAACACTGTTTCCTTTCAAATATTTGTAGGTAACCCACTTTTTGAACCTCTATTTACATTTTACTAGTTGTCACCCCATACATTGTAAAAAAAAACATATTCAAAGGGCAATTGGTGTGGACCGCTAGAATGAGTTGTACTTTTGAGATCTTTAATAAGGAAAGTGAGTTTATTTGCAACATGTTTTTGGAAAGGGGGTATCCTCATGATTTCCTGACACCCATTAGAAATTAAGTTTCAAGGGGTTGGGGAACCAGATTTCTTCCATTATTAGGTTCATTTGATGTCAATGTTACATCCATTACCCCTACAACTAGTGAAGTTTCTACCAAAATACTGAGTTTACTATTGCATATGTGGTCAAATATAACTCATACTTTAGGTCTATCAAGGACATTGTAGTCAGAAACTGGAATATTTTAAAGAGTGATATAACAGTTTTTAATGTGTTGGGGAGACACCTAGTATTGTTTACAAAACAGGGAGGAATATGAAAAACATTTCTGAAGATGTGGTTTCTCTCCCTTTAAGAACTTTTTCAGGGACTTGGAGATGTAGTGGCTGTTCGCAATGTCCATACATCCTAGAACAAGAAACTATTGCCCTTGATAACTACTGCAACTCTAGAATTAAGTTAGTTTACGGCAACTGACTCACTAAGGGTTTAATTTACATAGCCTGATGCCTCTCTTGTTCCTGTTTTTATGTTGGGAAAACAGAGAGACAGCTTACAAAAAGGATTTACAAACACAATTTTGATTTAGTGAGACAGAACAAAGCCAGTTCCCTTTATAAGTATCATATTTCTTGTACAAGCTTCTGCAAATTCCTATTTGGCATCCTGGAAATTGTTCCAATGAATGAACGTGGAGGCCCCTGAGAATTACTCTTGCAACAAAGAGAATTATTTTGGTAGATTAAATTAAATGCTTCCACCCACCCAGGTATCAGTGAATTAATCTCTATTATACCATGACCCCCCCAAAACGTGCACGCTGATTGGCCAGCGTGCCCGTTGTAAATCAAGTTATACTAATGGAAAAAGGTCCGTCGCCGGACTTTTTCCATTAGTATAACTCGTTTAAACACTGTCTGCTATGTTAAATGGGTTTAACATGGCGAGACAGCTTTAAAATAAGCAACGGAGATCTCCGTTGCTTATTTTAAAGCTGTCTCGCTATGTTAAACCCATTTAACATAGCGAGACAGTGTTTAAAACGGAGAAAGCAAGATCTCCGTTGCTTTTAATCTCGCTATGTTAAATGAGTTTAACATAGCGAGACAGTTTTAAAATAAGCAACGGAGATGTCCGTTGCTTATTTTAAAACTTTCTCGCTATGTTAAACTCATTTAACATAGCGAGACACTAAAAAAAAGCAACAGAGATCTTGCTTTCTCCATTGCTTTTGCCCACAGCTCTGATGTACTGCGCAGGCGCGCAGTACATCAGAACTGCCGCGGATGCCAGACATCTGCGGAAGGGCAGTAAACAGGCATTATACTATGCTATTATTTAAGAAAAGTAACAGTTTCTTTTCTTAAATAATGTCATGGTATAATAGCAATAACCCACTTCTGGGTGTGGGTAATGCTAAATTTACCCACGGTTGGCTTTGTTTGGTCCCTCGGGCTTCACCCTCGGGACCAAACCACGCCAACCGTGGGTAAATTTAGCATTAGCCACACCCAGGCATGGGTTATTGCTATATTATCCCTTCCCTGAAGATTAAGTCATTGAAGCTTTGAAACTGTATTATGTGTTTTCCTGTATTTATTTCTTATATGCATTTTCAAATGTATTCATTAAAAAAATGTAAGGTGATGTTTTTTATGCAGTTTGAACAGAGGTATTTGTTGTACCTCTTTCATGCTTTTCTCCCTTAAATAGTATTACTTCTTATTTTCATTTTTTCATATGGCACTGACTTTGCTTATTTAAACTTGGATTTTTAATGTTATTACTGATTCTGAAGAAGTCCCACCAGTATTCTTAGGGGTGAGGTGCTTATCCGGTTCTTGTTTTTTTATTTTATTTTTAATAAACCAGTGTTTTGATTTCTGATGTCCAGTGCACCTTGCTGCTGCTTTGTATTTTTGAAAAAGCTTGATTGGTAGTTGTCTCTTTGAGTAAGGAGTTTCTTGTACTTTTTCTGCACCCCACCACACCACCTGGCTTTCTGTTGTATTCAAGTGGTTATATTGGGCTGCACAGTCACACGCTCAGTCTATAGTTTATAATATTTTCAGAATTAGTGACATACTCATGTAATCAGACTCCAGTGTAAGGATAGGGCAGTATTCATAATCTCAGCTGATGCTCCAGAGTAGGGTTGTGATAGTGAAGAAAAGAGTGCATTCAGGCAGCAGTTACAGAATATGATTTATTTTATTTATTTGTTTGCCAGGGTAGTGTACTTATCTCAGAAGACCATTTGCAGGCACAGCCTGGATAAATAGTATTTCATAAGAAAGAAACAAAACATATTTATACAGATCTACAGATGCAAGAATATGGTACATTTGGTTCAGAAAGCAGTTTGCAATGTCAAAAGAGGGATGGAAAAATGGAATTATGCTTAGCTGAGATTTCTGGATAAGATGTACCTATCTATTTCTTTACTTTTTAAGATTTATTTATTGATAAAGGAGGACAACTCGAGTTGATGTTGATAATGAGGGACCTGAATGCTGATAGTGGGACAGAGAGAACAGGATACTAGGACTGCCTGGGTCTACAGGGGTGGGGCAACAGGAATAAAGAATGAGAACAGCTGATGCAGATGGTTAAGGCCACAAGCTGTATTTCCTGTGGTAGAGGGTTTGATTCCCTCAACCCTCATTTTCCTACTATGTGACCTTAGTAAAGGCAGTTGACCAGACAGTGCTTTATTGCATCTGGGAATTTGGGCTGCACTCCTCAGTGGTCCTCTGGACTGAAACCTAGTAACTATCTATGAACCTATGAAGATACCATTTTACAGTTCTGTCTGGCAAATGGCTTGATTGTGGCCAACACATGGTTCAGCAAGAGAGTCACAAGATCATATACAAGAGTGGTAAGCATGCAATTCAGGTTAACGTTCTGTTAGTAGCTCAAGGCTATTGGGGTTCACTCAGAG
Organism: Protopterus annectens; assembly: GCF_019279795.1. Taxonomy (NCBI): domain Eukaryota; kingdom Metazoa; phylum Chordata; order Ceratodontiformes; family Protopteridae; genus Protopterus; species Protopterus annectens. Next base: position 208,074,990 of record NC_056729.1, read on the forward strand.
ATTACAGAAGCAACTCCAGTGAAACAGTTGACCCACAGCATAAACCTCTGGTGCCCACAGTCAACTGCAAGCAGTGGAAACAGAAGGTTGCAAGGTCAGCTGAGACTAGGCTGAAGGCATGGAAGTTGACTGGATTACAAACGCAAGATTTCAAGGAAATACTCAGGACTTGTACCTAAGGGAAAATAAGAGGAAATAGGTGGAGTCAAGGAAGAATAGCAGCACCTCAAAACAACATGAGTGAGGACTACAGTATAGATATGTGGCTGAGCCAGGTATGGAAATAAACTAATAAGGAAACCTTGTGGTTGAATGCAAAAGTCCAGGAAGTTATCAAAAGAAAGAATGAGTGTAGAAAAAGGTAGGAGATAGAAAGAACTGTCCTGCCTAAGAAATAATATGGATTGTCTAACAAGGAGGCTAAGATAGCAGTTGCAATAGCATCAAAAGCACTCTATCAGCTTCTAGAAAGTGACTCTGAAATGGCACAAACAAATTCTATCAGGTTACAAAGCAAAGACAGAAAGATAAAGAAGATATTCAAAAGATGCCATTCATAATAGATGCCAGAAGCAACTGGCTCACAAGTCCACAAGACATCAAAGATAGATGGAAGGAGTACTTCCAACAGCTTCTGAATGAAGAAAACCACACAGAAGATGTACTATCCTACACACAAACTATGATGAAAGAGGAAGAAGAGCCCACACTAGAAGAACTAAGAACATCACCAAGGAAAATTAAATCAGGGAGAGCATCAGGCTGAGATGAGGTCACAGCAGATATAATCAAGATGTTGGGTGAGTTAGAAAAGAAATGGCTCCAGAAGGTACATGTAGCAGGATGGAGTGAAAGTCATATCTCAGAGGACTAGAAAAATGAACATTCTTATTTCACTATAAAAGAACAAAGGGGGCATTCATAACTGCAGGCAGTATCAATGTATCAAACTACTGTCATACTGCACGAGGGTGCTGGAGAGGATTATTGTTAACTTAATATGTATAGTAGTATAAAGTAAGATAAGAGGTGAACAGTTCAGATTCAGATCAGGGTGTAGCACAACTGACCCAATGTTTACAGTGAGACAGATAGTGGAGAAGAAGCTAAAGAGGGGAAAGAGTCCAACTGGGCATTCCTAGACTTGGTACAAAACATACATCAGGGTCTCAAGAAAGCCCATTTCTTATTTATGCAGTCCTGTGATGGTTCAAAGTCCTGGAAACACTGGAAGAATTAATAAAGGATATGTACCAAGATCCAATGACACAAATGCAAACAGTGTTCAGACTCACAGAGGGGCTTCCAGTGGGGGTGGGTGTGCATTAAGGTTCAGCTCTGACTCCACTGCTGCTTATACTGGTGATGGACTATATTAGCAAACAGGCCAGAGAAGACAGATCAACAGAGCTGCTGAATACAGATGCTGTGGCATTACAAGCAGACATGGAACAGGAACTTCAGCAAATGACAGGGGAATGGAATGCAAATCTGAAGTCACATGGAATGAAAGTGAGTACAGACAAGACAATTGTCATGTCAGCAGATGGGGGCATCAGAAGTCACTGAAAATTAAGATAGAAGGGGAAATAATTTGGTATTGGTAGTGGAGAATAAGGGAAGTCTGAATAAGGTGGCCAAAGCAAGAATCAGATGGCTTTCAGCCAAATGACACCGAGTATCAGAGGTAGTGTGTGACAGAAAAATAGCAAAGAAGCTGAAAAGTAAGGTGTACCAAACAGTGGTGTGAGCAGTACTTTTGTCAGTTATAGAAACCTGGGCAGTGAAGGCAGAGCAGTTGAGGAAACAAGTGGCAATGGAGATGAAGTGCCTCAGATGGATGTTAGGATGCAGTCTGTGCAACAAATGACGAAATGATGACATCAGAAAAGAAGTCAAAGTAGGTCCAATAGCAGAGAAGGTCAAAGATAACAGATTAATGAGGTTCAGGCATATGTGCAGGAAAGTAGAAGATAATTTGTTGAAGAAGATTTAAGAGAAGCAGGAAGAAGGCAAGAGGAAACAAGGATTCAGCAAAGAGATAGATGGATGAATTGTGTGACAGCCAGGCATGGCTATTGAAAAAGGTAGGACAGTGGCATTGAAATGAGAGAAGTGATGACAGTTGATGTGACATCCTGCCCAATGTAGAAAATGGGAAAAGGGGGCTGTTGGTTATAATGACAATGATTATGGGCTTGTTTGATAGGAATATAAAACTAAAGGGTGAACACTAGGAAAGGGATTACAGGGACAAAAATATGCCTAGCCATATATACCTTTAAGTAGACGCACTTGACTCTCTTGACACCCTTTACAAGTGTTTAATGATGCATATCTCCCAAATCAAACAGGGCCACATTTTATAATCCTGGCATAAATTTATGACTAAACATCCAATCATCAAGGCTATCCTTAAAGGTAGCCAAAGTAGTATTTTATTTGACTTGAAGTGGTAAATTAATACATAACAAAATGAACAGGAACAACCAATAGGCAGACGTGCATTGTTCCAACAAGCAAACTACAGCAAAAATGAGAGAAAAAGCAATGATACCACGAAGTACGGCTCCAAACAACATAAACTATAAAATAAATTAATTTTATTGACTGGTAAGCACTTTCACCACATACTGTGGCTTCATCAGACCATGAATACAATCTACTGGAACGACTCCAAAATAGCCAGGTGGTACTGTATTATGATAACCCTTGCTGGAGCTATTTTTGTGCCATTGAATGAGTCGATAACTGTGCCCAGCTTACAGTTGTCAGCAAATTTGGTCAACCACGTTTCTGGGATATTGGCTTGAATATCTGCAAAATATATACTGAACAGAACAAAACAAAACAGTGGTGAGGCCAGTTCTGCTGACTGGTACAGAAACCTGGGCAATGAAGGCAGAGTAACCAAGGAAGCTAGAGGAGATGGAGATGAAGTGCTTGAGATGAGTGGTAGGATGCACACAAATGAGGACATCAGAGCAATGTCAAAGTAGCTCCAATTACAGAGATGATCAAAGAAGACAGGTTTGGTGGTTTGGTCACATGTGCAGGAACTCAGATCATGATCTGGTGAAGAAAATTTGGGAGAGCCAGCAAGAAGGCAAGAGGAAATAAAGGCATCCAGCAAAGAAATGGATAGACTGCATGAGAGATGAACTGTGACAGTCAGGCATGACTGCTGAAGAAAGTAGGAGAGTGGCATTAATAGTAACAGTTGACATGACTCCCTCACCTTATGTTGAAAATGTGAAAAAAGGGGGGTTGATGATGGTGATGATGATGATGATGATGATTATGACTAAACACTGAATGGAGAGGGCAGTATGTGAATCCCTGTGCTACATTCATAAGTATGCACAAGTAAGTTTCATAACTTGGGATTTGCTGGACAGCCATTTTACAATTCAGCAGGCAGCTTAGAGGTTTACATTGTTTGAATTTTTCAGTAATGCCAGCGTGACGGAATGCTGTCAAAAGCCTTGACCAGGTAATTATGAAATAATGTTCTTCCTTAGAAGTCAAGAGCTAAGAAGAAGGAGGCAAGGATTCTTTATTTATGTAAAGGAATAAAACTTGGATGGGTGGTGAACTCTTTCTAACTGTGTGTGTGTGTGTGTGTGTGCGTGTGTGTGTGTGTGTGTGTGTGTGTGTGTGTGTGTGTGTGTGTGTGTGCGCATATGTTTGTGTGTGTGTGTGTGTGTGTGTGGGGAGGGCATGAGCATGCAGTGCTACATCATGTATGTCACATGATGATCATGAGGCTGTCTAATCCAGACCACCAATCTATTGATATGACTAAGCAATATGCACATAACTATGGTAAAACTCTCTAGTCTATATTAAGAGGGTGCCAAGCTATGGAAAACCGATATTTTCCTTCCAGGATGACTGATATTAACTGCTTATTTCTACACCATGGAAAGCTTCTGCAATGGTCAGGCCAATATTCAACCTGAATCTACTGGGTCATAGCCAGAGATCCATTCCCCCTGATTGCTGGTATTTATGAAGCATTTTTTGCACATAATGACTTAATGATGTTTGTAAGTGGCAGATTTCAGTCAGTCATTAATCTTGAGGTAATGAACAGCTCTTCAGTGTTAATTACTTTTATACTGTTTCAGCCTGTCATAGTTGAAGTGTTACACATCAAATGAATGAATACTTAAGGATCATATATTTGTTAATCTTCACCATTATCTGTATAATGCAGCATTCTTCATTAATCTGTCCCTGTTCTTTTTGCCCTCATCCTAACTAGTGTTAGTGCGCTTAATTGTAAATATCTTGACTTAGTCTTGGATGCCCATGTATACTCACACTCACACATTGAATCATATAGGACGTTACTAGGCTATTGGCCCTGAGGCCCTTACAGGCCTAGCCAAGAATTTAGTCTATGTTCTGACAAGTCATCCCCTGATGCCCCTGTCCAGCAGGGACACAGGTGGAATCCCAGGAGTGTATTTTCTGTTCCCCATCCAGTTATCCAGGTTGTGCATAAAAAGCGTTAATGAGGTACTCTGCTTGACATGGGGTGGGAGTCTATTCCACAGAAGAGGGAGTCTCTGGGACACAAATCTGCCCCACCAACAAGTCCTGTTGATGTCGCAGACCAGGTTGAGGTCGCACGTGTGGGTTACTTGAGTGGAGCTCGACTTGCAGATGTGCAGCAGATCCATCAAGGCGGGGTCTAAGATTACTTTGTATGCCAGACAGAGGTCACCTCTGAGGAGTCTGTAGGAGACTGAATAGAGGAACAGGGCCTTTAGCTTATCTGTGTGGGGCAGATGTTTGAGACCCTGGATTCTACTGGTGAGGAGCCTCTGTGATCTATCCAGCTGCTGCGTGTGCTTTGTGAGATACATGCTGAAAGGGGAGTTGTACTCAATAATGGGTCTTATAAGGGAAGAATACAGGGATGTTATGACCAACATGTCCCTGGATGAGATACCCTTACTAATTAGGTGGGCCATGTTGAAAGCCACACACAGACATATACATGCATGCACTCAATAACAGGGTTTTGGTATATAATCTTTACACACGGTAGTGACTACCCATCACTCATTCAAATGTGCATACACACACAGACATACATTCAGTCAGCTGCATTCATGACCCTACAGTCACACACACAAACACACACACACACACACACACACACACACACACACACACACACACACACACACACACACACACACACACCCAGACACACACACACGGATGGTTTTATGATACCTATCCACAATCATACTCTGAGTATGGTTTCATCCATAGGAATAAATCGACGTGTGCTCAGAAGACATTGTACAATTTTTCAGCCTCATGACTGAAAGAATGTTGTAGAGCAAATCATTCTTACATGGTATTCTGGTGCTGGAACCACTTCTGGCAACAGTACATGGCTAAACAGCATTAGCTTCAGCCGCACACTGGCTCATTTGCATGCGGCTTTCCCAGCGAAACTGCTGTCATTGTTATGGCTGTTGCCTGCATACCACTGTTGCAAGAGAGTGGTCTCTGATATCTTACTGCACTGCCAAATTCTGAGTAAAGGCTTCAACAGTTGTAAATTCCAGGGTTGAAGTTGCCTATCTAAATGAAAATATAATACAACAAAAAATATTCATAAAGGAAGAACAGTTATCCAGTATAAATAGTCCTATTAAAATTTCAAGCTGTGGTAGACAAAGAAACTAGACAGATATAGAGAGTATTGCAGAGTTGTTAAAATATTCTAAGAGCTGAAAAGTTTCATTAATAAAAATGTGTTTTTGAAAATGTAAAATAGTCTGATGTTGATGGAGCCAATGACATGCATAGATTTAAGGTTAATTTAGAGTAATCAGTATAACATAATGCATGCTGTCTTAGAGTTATTTAGATATTTTTTACCTTTAAAAAGAGGAGATGTTAAATTTTTAAATGCAGATATGCTTCCTACAGTGGTTGCATGTTGTGTGTTATGCAATTTCTAGAGGAATCAGTTTGAATGGTTTCTATTGCTCTCATTAAATCCTCTATTGCTAACATTATTCAGCCTTCTCTCCTACACCCACCTCTATTTTATTGTATTGTACACCTCTTCTCTCAACCTACTCTACCTCTTACAGCACTCTCTCCTTCTCCCACCTCTATTTTAACATATACTAGACACCTTAACTCAACTTACTCTACCACCTTACCTTCACATCCTAATGGCCCTAACACACAAATATATTTACACAAACCTACTACTCTTAACTACTATTCTAGTTTCTTTTACTCTTCCATACACACTAGCCTTCTGTGACCATTTTTCTCTTCCTGAACACCACCACCCCTACCAGCAAACTCTACCAGTTTCTGACATACACTCCCTCAGCCACATTAATATAACCTCCACTTCTATCTACATACTTCCAAAGTACCACAGCTCCTACCTATGTTACTTACTTCCATGACAAGAAAACCCATACAACTGCTACAAAATCCTAAAGTTAATACAATATCCTCAACAACACCCCCTATTAGATGGTGATATTCATCCAAACCCCGGCCCCAATACAGGTGTTCCCAGTAACCCAAACAACCTAACATCTCATGTTACCATTACCCCAAAAACACCATCTAACTCCCTCTTGATAGCTCACCTCAACATCCGTAGCATTAACAATAAAATTACCCACCTACATGCACTCTTAGAAGTGCATGCATTTGATATTCTCTGTATTACAGAGACATGGCTAAAGCCCTCAACTCAGGACCATGAAATTACCCCTCCTGGATATAATATCCTGAGATGTGACCGCAAAACCAAAAAGGGTGGAGGTGTAACCATTTTCTATAAATCAGAACTCCAAGTTTCACTCTTCAATGTGCTCCTGCCCTCAAATACTAATGCAGAAACCCTTTCTGCTAAACTTCAAATTAACAACTCCAAAGCTATATATATAATTTGTTCCTATCTCCCCCCTGGAAACAATATCAATACTCTTGAAAACATACTTAGTTGCCTCTCTACCCACCTACTACAGGAAACCATTGTGCTAGGTGACTTTAATATAGACTGGGCAACCTGTAGCTCCCCTAATCCTATCAATCACATAAATCTTTACGGATTCTCACAAATAATAACCACACCTACTATAATCCATAAACCAAGCAGCAAGGAAACCACCCTAGACTGGATCCTTCTAAACAGCCATCTTGATACTTATAAACCAGGAACCCTTCCAGATGATATCAGTGACCATGCTCTAACCTATATTATTAAACAAAGAGTTCATAGCCCTAATACTAATATTTTTAAAACCTCCCGTTCCAAAAAAAACTTTCATCCAGAGACCTTCCAAAATGAACTGAAAGCATGTGACTGGTCACCAATGTATCATCTTCAACTTGATGAAGCAGTGACCTACTTTAATACTAGATTCCTACAAATCCTAGATTACCATGCCCCCTATCACTCTTCCCGAAAAAGTACCAAAATTGCCCCATGGCTCACAAAACAAACTAGGCAAAAGATCATCTTAAAAAATAAAATGTGGTCCAAATGGAGAGCCTCTAAAAGTCCATCAGATCACCTTTACTTTAAACAGTTAAGAAATGCCACCAAAAAAGACATTCTACAAGACAAAAAAACTATTACCTTCACCTTCAATAAACCCACGAACAAAAAACACAACATTTCTGGTCAGGCATTGACAAACTACTTCAGCCAGGCCATTCTAAAACTCCTGCACCATCAGGATTCAACAATAATAACTCTAACCAAATTCCTGATGCCTTTAATAACTATTTTACTGAAGCCATTCAAACCGTAGCTAATACATTACCACCTATTATGACTTCCCCATTAAATACTGTGAATAGTTCAGCTCCAACCTTTCATATACAACCTGTACCTACATCCCTCATTTGCAACCTCCTTCAAAAACTCAAACCATGCACCCCTTCTGCTGACTGTCTTCTAGCTGAATACCTGCAAATCGCAGCTAAAGCCATTGCCTATCCCATCTCCATCCTTATAAATAGAACAATTTTAGAAAGCACAATCCCTTCCATATGGAAAGTCTCCCATATCATCCCTCTACATAAAGGTGGGACATCTACGGAGCTTTCCAACTTTTGACCAATTGCCTTACTCTCTCCAATAGCTAAAATAATGGAAAAATGCATCCACAACTACTTGACCACCTTCTTCATAATAATTTACTTGCCAACTGCCAGCATGGCTTTAGACCTTTCCATAGGACAACAACTGCCCTGCTATCTTTTTCTGACTGTATAAACAAAAATCGTAACAATAACTCTCTTTCCTCTGCACTATTTATTGACCTTTCAAAAGCCTTTGATATGGTTAACCATCACATGCTTATTGATGTACTAAAAGCCCAATCACTGGACCCACAAGCAGTACGCTGGTTTAAATCTTATTTAGAAAACAGACAGCAAGCAGTGCTTTGGGATAAAAATCTTTCTGCACCCCTCCCTGTGAACATAGGAGTACCACAAGGCTCTATTTTAGGCCCGCTTCTCTTTTCACTGTTTATTAATGATCTACATGCAAAAATTCCTCAAGCCACCTGCATACAATATGCAGACGACTCTACTTTAATATGTTTAGCCAAGTCCATAACCTCACTCCAGACCCTCACCCAGACAGTGAAAATTGGTTCATGCAACACTGCCTTCTTCTGAACCCCAAAAAACAAAACTATTGCTGTTTGCTCCTACTCAAAAGTCATCACAACTTCACTTCACAGTAACCTCTAACAATGGAACTAATATATCCCCTGACACTACAACTCGTCTCCTGGGAATAACAATTAACAACAACCTTAGCTATGATGACCATATTAATACTACTATAAAGTCTGTCAGCAAAAAAATAGGCACCCTTTATAGAATCAAACCCTTCCTTACCCCTATAGCCAGAACCACTATTGCCCAGACCCACCTGATCTCTACCCTTTTCTATGCTTCTGCAATATATACCAATCTTTCTAAAAACAACCTTACCAAACTTTCAACCAGTTACAATAACAAAGCCCGATTTGCCACTGGCACCCCTTCTAGAACTCACCACTGTCACAACCTAAAACAACTGGGATGGTTAGAACTGCAGAACCAACTACTTTGTCAACAACTTTTTATCACCCAAAAGATCCTTTACCACCCTAATAATACCCCTATCCTCAGTAATCTGATTACCCCCTATAAAAATCTTGCAACACTACGCTCAGCTAATAAACTTCTAGTTTCCACTATTAAATCCAACAACAAAGCTGGGGACTCACTTTTCACCAACACAGTGGGAAAAACCTGGAACCAGCTTCCTAGTGAACTTTCTACCCTTGCTTCCACACTGCTTTTTAAAAAACATCTTAAAGAATATCTTAAAACTCACTGGCTTTGTCCCTGCTCTTACCCTGACTGATATCTCATTTCCCCTTCTTGCTCTCCCAATACTTCTCTACTCCACTGTTCTATGTTGCCTACCTGTAATAAAGATTCCTTCCAAAAAAAATAAAAAAATAATTTTGGGAATCTCCATATATTTTTTTTCTCTCTCAAATGTTGTTTGTTTGTTCTCTGTATTTGATCTTGGCTTAAACACACTAAACAACCCTGTACAAGTTTATCTTACCTACAATTTAAACAATGTACTATAACTCATTTTACTCTTGGTATATATTGTATGCTTTGTCACTGCTGATGCTTAGAGCTTTTCTCCCCGGGCCTCTACTTAAAATGGACATATATCCAGTTAGACTAGCCCTGTCAACAAATGTAAAATAAAATAAAAGAAATAAAATAAATATAGACTTCATGGAAGCTACATTTCATCTGCTTTTCTCTGCGTTATTAAATAAGCCTCCTGAAATGACACAGAGCACATATTTATTCTCTACATTGGTTCATAGGTTCATAGGTAGATACTAGGCTAACTGCCCTAGGGCATTTATAAGCCTAGCCAGAGTGTGTTAGGCTTTCACCTCCCATTTAGATTAGTTAACTGTGCCTCTGTATAGTAGGTCACAGAAGATAGCCTTTTAAGGTTAGTTTACTGTGCCTCTGTCTAGTAGGGACACAGAAGAGATCCCAAGGGTAAACTTACAATCTCCCATCCACTCGTCAAGATTTCTCTTGAAGAGGGTCAGTGAGGGGCTCTGCCTAACATGAATTGGGATTCTGTTCCAGAGTGAGGGGAGCCTCTGGGATATGAATCCGTCCCTCCAGCATGTCCTATTTATTGCTGTGCTGAGGTTTAAGTCCCTGGAGCATGTAGCTCTAAGGGATTTTGATTTCCTGAGGTGGAGCATGCCCATTAATTCTGGGTTAGACATGGCTTTGTATGTCAGGCATAGATTGCCTCTGAGTAGGCAGTAAGCAACTGAGTGGAGCTGGAGTTTCTTTAGTTGAACTGCATAGGGCATCTATTTGAGGCCCGTGATCCTCTTGGTGAGGTACTTTTGGGGTCTCTCCAGTTGCTGCAAGTGTCGGGTAAGGTACATCCCAAATGGGGCATTGTATTCAATTATGGGCCTGATGAGTGATGAGTAGAGGGGCACAATGACCTCTCTTGATCTAGATGTGAACCCTTTCGTGATAAGGTGGGCTATACAGAAGGTCTTTCTAACCACTTTGGCAACGTGATTGTCAAAGGAGAGATTACTATTTACTTGGGTCTTCAAATCCCTAATTTCTTCTTCCGTACTTAATGGATTACCACCTATGTGGTAATTTGTGGGCACTTTGTTTTTTCCAAAGGGGATGACTATGCACTTTTTGGCATTTAGCTTGAGGCTGTGGCTCTGGCACCAGGTATCTGTCTCTGTGAGACCCTTTTGGAGGATGCTTGTGTCAGCCGGAGAGTCTATTATGGCTCCCAGTTTGCAGTCATCTGCAAACTTGGTCAGCCACAGTCCTCCCGTGTTAGTCTGTACCTCGGACAAGTATATACTGAACAAGTGAGGTCCCAGGACTGAGCCTTGTGGGACGCCACTTGTAACTGGTTTAGAGTCTGACATGGCACCTGCAATTCTGACCATGTGGGTTCTATCCCTGAGCCAGTTTGCAAACCATCTTGTGACATAGGGGTTGATATTTAAGCTGGTAAGCTTATTTATGATGCCCGAGTGGGGTATTGTGTGGAAGGCTTTTGCAAGGTCCAGGTAGGCTGTGTGGACTACCTTCCCCTCATCTATGGCCTTGATAACTGTTTCAAAGAAGTCAACTAGGTTTAAGAGGCAAGATCTACCCTTAACAAAGCCGAATTGGGTATAGTGCAGTGTCTGGAGGTTCCCAATGTCTTTGTGTATGAGTTCCATGATGAAACACTCCATAGCTTTACAGACCAGACTAGTCAGGCTTGTAGGACGATAGTTCCCAGGGTCTATTGTGGCACCACCTTTGTGAAGCGGGACCACTGTTGCTGTACGCCATTCTTTGGGTACATATCCTGTAGTATGGCTGAGTTTGAACAGTGACTTTATGTGAGGGTTCAGTTCTTTTTGGAGTTCATGTAAGATGCATCCCGGGACACCGTCCGGTCCCATTGATGCTGTGTTTTTTGCTTTGCAGAGGGCAGCTTTCATCTGTGCATCTGTGATGTCTGGGAGGCTACATTCTGTTGGGATAGACATTTGCTCTTTTGGGGGGAAAGGGGGGGAGAAGTTTGCACTGAACCTGTCTGCCAGGATGTTGGCAATGTTTGTGGGTTCAGTGTATCTTTTGCCATTTTGCACTAACTCAGAGCATATCTGGGAGTTGCCACCCAGATTCCTGACATAAGTAAAGAAGGCTTTGTTATTATCTTTAGCGTCTTGGGCAATTTTTCTTTCGAAGTTGGCCTTTGATGATTTTATGAGGGTTCGTAGTTTCTTGCTAGTACTGATCAGAGATGCCTTGCCTTTTTGGGATTTTGCTCTATCATGTAGTAGCTTCCTCCTTCTGTTGTATAGCTTATTTATGGCTGGGGTCCACCAGACAGGTCTCCTGCTTTTGGAGGAGTGAGTCTTGGTTTTATTTGGGATAGCACGATCCATGCATTGCTGTAGGTGCTCATAGAATGCATTTGTAAAGGATTCGGTGGTTTGGGCAGTATTTTCCTCTGGCCCGGGTGCTTTGAAGGATTCCACCTCAGTTTTGAGAAGTGGGAAGTTTGCTTTTGAGAAAATTTTTACAGTGGTTTCCTTGGCTGGGGTTGGGGACAGGATATGGATGTCCAGTGAGATTAGTTTATGGTCTGATCTTACCAATGAGGGGTTCACCTCTGGTGTGGAACATAGAGTCCCCATGTTGGTGATGACCAGGTCCAATATGTTGTCCCCTCTTGTGGGAGTGGTGACTAGTTGTTCCATAGCATTTGAGTTTTGGGCAAGGGTGTTGGGGCTTGAGTATTTTTCCCAATCAATGTTTGGGTAGTTGAAGTCACCCAATATTATGGTGTTTGGAGAGACCTTCATATTCTTCAGTGTTCTCAGGAAAGCCGAGTGGCGTTTCTGTGATTGGGAGGGTGATCTATAGCAGGCTACAAACTGAAAGGCAGTTTTGCCCACTGTTAGTTGCACATGGATGGTCTCCGATGCTTTGTGCAGTGCCACTAACCTGGAGGTGTAGGTATCTTTGATGAATATGGATACTCTCCCTCCTTTTGTGTTTCAGTCCGGGTTTTGGGGCCGAAAAGCATGGAATGAGTTATAACCTGGTAGTGCTGGGGTGCTGTTGGGAGCCTTGAACCAGGTTTCTGTTACTGCACAGATATCGATATTCTCCATACTGAGGAGAGCCTCGAGTGTGTGCATCTTGAGGTTTAGACTTCTGGCATTGGGTAGCATTACCCTTAGTTTTTTTCTCCTTGTGCTGTCTATGGAGGTGGGTTTGTCTTTTGAGCCTTGCCTAAAAAAGGCACTATGGGGGTGGCAAGAGCCTTATCCAGTATTCGAAAGCCCAGGGGTGACAGGTGCAAGCTGTCCCTAGCGAAGCAACGTGGCTTGTCGAGCATGTCATCCCAGGCTGACAGACGCTGGATCCCCTTTGAATGACACCAATACTTTAGCCAATTGTTAAAATTGATAATTTTGTCTTTATACTGTGGCATCATTCTTGGTGAGGGCAAGATGCTACTCAAGGTCAGGGTCATACCGGCCTGGGCTACATGATCAGAGAGCTCCTGTATGTCTCTTTTCATGTAGTTCAGGGAGGTACGTCTCAGGTCATTCACACCAGCATGGACAATGATGGAGTCATATTTGTACTTGCTTTGGAGTGACCTGAGTGCTTGTGTTATGTGGTGGATCCTGGCACCTGACAGGCAGCTTACAGTGACCTTCTCCTTGTTCATTTTGGTGAGTGGGACGTCAGTGTGTCTGACAATAGAGTCACCTATTACAAGTGTATTTGGTGTGTTGTTTAGCCTTAAGGGCTGTGACTGTGTGGCACTGACTTTGTGAAATATGTGATATGTGGGTATTGTTGTGGGGTAGCGGTTGCTTGGATATCTGCTTTGGAGGTCTCTGCTGCTTTGGCAGATTTTTATTTAGAGCCTCTGAGTATATTTTTTTGTGTTTATGTGTTTGGTTTGCTGATGCAATAGGTTTATGTGAGACTGGATTTGTGGTGTGAGTGGTTACCTTCTCCTCCTGACTAACTGTGCCAGTCTTGGGTTGAGAGAGCTCAGCCTCCAGTTTGGCTGTATAGTTGCATCTCTCACATATATTTGAGCTTGTTGGGAGGAGGAGAGGGTGGTCTGTGTACATAAGGTAATTGTAACATTGCCTTTACTAGCTGGACTGGAGAGTAAACCTGAAACTGTCTTTTGGACATGCCTGAATAGTATAAGTAACTGCTTATTGACTGATCAGAAAGGACCAATAGGGAGCCAAGTACATATAAAGAGTATAAGAGGGTGTAATGCTTTAGTTTGTTAGTGTTTACTTATACGATTTGAGCAAGTGCAGGGCTTTAGAAGGAAAATACAGTGCTTACTTTGAGAGTTAGAACAGTTCTAAGGGAAAAAGTGAAGAGTAGACTTTGTGGAGACGGGAATAGTTTAAACCCATTTAAGCGGCACTGCCTGCCGCTGCTCTGTGCGCAAGACCGCGCAAAAAGAGAGTTGCAGGGTTTTAAGAGAGAGAGAGATCAAGGAGTTTGGAATTGACCCAAAATGGCCAATAAAACTACAGTTTCTAGGCAGTAACCACTCCTACAGGGACAGGCAGGCTGCTCAGTGTTAACCACTGCCACTGGTGAACACAGAGACTTCCCTTTAACCCAAGAAGCACTGGCCTCCAAGAAACTTACAAACAGTTCAGAACAGCAATTCTGTAACCAAACTTCCTTTTAAATTATAGAAAGTGGGAAAATAGCAAGATTTTTTAGGTTTTTTTATTTTTGTTTAAGGATAGCAGAGACACACAAGTAGCAAACTAGTCTGAACAGTGCAATACATGACCCCAACACGTGTGTGGTAGGTCAGAGGCAGGTAAAATGCTATTTTAAGAAAAAACTATTTTAAATTAAGTGCAACACAAAAATGCAATAAACAGGCTCTAGGTATGTTCTATATACTGTTTCTAACACATATATCAACTTTTGCAAGCAAGAAAATGCCGAAAAGGAGGCGGCAATGCAGTTTTTCTACAAAATAAATCAGAAGAAAATACTGAAAATCTCAAAAGTGGCTCCTTTCTTCTCTCTGCATTTTCTCCTCTTGGTAGGTGCTTCAGCAACAACTATCAAGCCTGGAAAGACGCCAAAACCACGTGGCTGCAGGGTTTTAAGAGAGAGAGATCAAGGAGTTTGGAATTGACCCAAAATGGCCAATAAAACTACAGCTTCTAGGCAGTAACCACTCGCACAGGGACAGGCAGGCTGCTCAGTGTTAACCACTGCCACTGGTGAACACAGAGACTTCCCTTTAGCCCAAGTAAGCACTGGCCTCCAAGAAACTTACAAACAGTTCAGAACAGCAACTCTGTAACTGAACTTCCTTTTAAATTATAGAAAGTGGGAAAATAGCAAGATATTTTTGTTTTTTTGTTTTTGTTTTAGGATAGCAGAGACACACAAGTAGCAAACTAGTCAGAACAGTGCAATAAATGACCCCAACACGTGTGTGCTAGGTCAGAGGCAGGTAAAATGCAGTTTTAAGAAAAAATGATTTTAAATTAAGTGCAACACAAAAATGCAATAAACAGGCTCTAGGTATGTTCTAAATACTGTTTCTAACACAGATATCAACTTTTGCAAGCAAGAAAATGCTGAAAAGTAGGCGGCAATGCAGTTTTTCCAAAGAAATAAATCAGAAGAAAATACAAAAATTTCAAAAGTGGCTCCTTTCTTTTCTCAGCATTTTCTATTCTTGGTAGGTACTTCAGCAACAACTATCAAGCCTGGAAAGATGCCAAAACCATGCAGCTGCAGGGTTTTAAGAGAGAGAGACCCAAAATGGCCAATAAAATTACAGTTTCTAGGCAGTAACCACTCCTACAGGGACAGGCAGGCTGCTCAGTGTTAACCACTGCCACTGGTGAACACAGAGACTTCCCTTTAGCCCAAGAAGCACTGGCCTCCAAGAAACTTACAAACAGTTCAGAACAGCAACTATGTAACTGAACTTCCTTTTAAATTATAGAAAGTGGGAAAATAGCAAGATTTTTTTGTTTTTTTTTGTTTTTGTTTAAGGATAGCAGAGACACACAAGTAGCAAACTAGTCAGAACAGTGCAATAAATGACCCCAAGATGTGTGTGCTAGGTCAGAGGCAGGTAAAATACAATTTTAAGAAAAAGCTATTTTAAATTAAGTGCAACACAAAAAATGCAATAAACAGGCTCTAGGTATGTTCTAAATGTTGTTTCTAACACAGATATCAACTTTTGCAAGCAAGAAAATGCCGAAAAGGAGGCAGCAATGCAGTTTTTCTAAGAAATAAATCAGAAGAAAATACTTAAAATCTCAAAAGTGGCTCCTTTCTTCTCTCAGCTTTTTCTCCTCTTGGTAGGTGCTTCAGCAACAACTATCAACCCTGGAAAGATGTCAAAATCACGCGTCTGCAGGGTTTTAAGAGCGAGAGATCAAGAAGTTTGGAATTGACCCAAAATGGCCAATAAAACTACAGTTTCTAGGCAGTAACCACTCCTACAGGAACAGGCAGGCTGCTCAGTGTTAACCACTGCCACTGGTGAACACAGAGACTTCCCTTTAGCCCAAGAAGCACTGGCCTCCAAGAAACTTACAAAGAGTTCAGAACAGCAACTCTGTAACCGAACTTCCTTTTAAATTATAGAAAGTGGGAAAATAGCAAGATTTCTTTGTTTTTTTTTGTTTTTGTTTAAGGATAGCAGAGGCACACAAGTAGCAAACTAGTCAGAACAGTGCAATAAATGACCCCAACACATATGTGCTACGTCAGAGGCAGGTAAATTGCAATTTTAAGAAAAAATTATTTTAAATTAAGTGCAACACAAAAATGCAATAAATAGGCTCTAGGTATTTTCTAAATACTGTTTCTAAAACAGATATCAACTTTTGCAAGAAGGAAATACCGAAAAGTAGGCGGCAATGCAGTTTTTCTAAGAAATAAATCAGAAGGAAATACTTAAAATCTCAAAAGTGGCTCCTTTCTTCTCTCAGTGTTTTTCCTCTTGGTAGGTGCTTCAGCAACAACTATCAAGCCTGGAAAGATGCCAAAACTACGCGACTGCAGGGTTTTAAGAGAAGGAGATCAAGGAGTTTGGAATTGACCCAAAATGGCCAATAAAACTACAGTTTCTAGGCAGTAACCACTCCTACAGGGACAGGCAGGCTGCTCAGTGTTAACCACTGCCACTGGTGAACACAGAGACTTCCCTTTAGCCCAAGAAGCACTGGTCTCCAAGAAACTTACAAACAGTTCAGAACAGCAACTCTGTAACTGAACTTCCTTTTAAATTATAGAAAGTGGGAAAATAGCAAGATATTTTTGTTTTTTTGTTTTTGTTTAAGGATAGCAGAGACACACAAGTAGCAAACTAGTCAGAACAGTGCAATAAATGACCCCAACACGTGTGTGCTAGGTCAGAGGCAGGTAAAATGCAATTTTAAGAAAAAAACGATTTTAAATTAAGTGCAACACAAACAATGCAATAAACAGGTTGTAGGTATGTTCTAAATACTGTTTCTAACACAGATATCAAGTTTTGCAAACAAGAAAACACCGAAACATAGGCGGCAATGCAGGTTTTTCTAAGAAATAAATCAGAAGAAAATACTTAAAATCTCAAAAGTGGCTCCCTTCTTCTCTCAGCATTTTCTTTTCTTGGTAGGTGTTTCAGCAACAACTATCAAGCCTAGAAAGATGCCAAAACCACGCATTTGCAGGGTTTTAAGAGAGAGAGATCAAGGAGTTTGGAATTGACCCAAAATGGCCAATAAAATTACAGTTTCTAGGCAGTAACCACTCCTACAGGGACAGGCAGGCTGCTCAGTGTTAACCACTGCCACTGGTGAACACAGAGACTTCCCTTTAGCCCAAGAAGCACTGGCCTCCAAGAAACTTACAAAGAGTTCAGAACAGCAACTCTGTAACCGAACTTCCTTTTAAATTATAGAAAGTGGGAAAATAGCAAGATTTCTTTGTTTTTTTTTGTTTTTGTTTAAGGATAGCAGAGGCACACAAGTAGCAAACTAGTCAGAACAGTGGAATAAATGACCCCAACACGTGTGTGCTAGGTCAGAGGCAGGTAAAATGCAATTTTAAGAAATAATTATTTTAAATTAAGTGCAACACAAAAAATGCAATAAACAGGCTCTAGGTATGTTTTAAATACTGTTTCTAACACAGATATCAACTTTTGCAAGCAAGGAAATTTCGAAAAGTAGGCGGCAATGCAGTTTTTCTAAGAAATAAATCAGAAGAAAATACTTAAAATCTCAAAAGTGGCTCCTTTCTTCTCTCAGCATTTTCTCCTCTTGGTAGGTGCTTCAGCAACAACTATCAAGCTTGGAAAGACACCAAAACCACGTGGCTGCAGGGTTTTAAGAGAGAGAGAGATCAAGGTGTTTGGAATTGACCCAAAATGGCCAATAAAACTACAGTTTCTAGGCAGTAACCACTCCTACAGGGACAGGCAGGCTACTCAGTGTTAACCACTGCCACTGGTGAACACAGAGACTTCCCTTTAGCCCAAGAAGCACTGGCCCCCAAGAAACTTACAAACAGTTCAGAACAGCAACTCTGTAACTGAACTTCCTTTCTAAATTATAGAAAGTGGGAAAATAGCAAGATTTTTTTGTTTTTGTTTAAGGATAGCAGTGACACACAAGTAGCAAACTAGTCAGAACAGTGCAATAAATGACCCCAACAAGTGTGTGCTAGGTCAGAGGCAGGTAAAATGCAATTTTAAGAAAAAACTATTTTAAATTAAGTGCAACACAAAAAATGCAATAAACAGGCTCTAGTTATGTTCTAAATACTGTTTCTAGCACAGATATCAACTTTTGCAAGCAAGAAAACACCGAAAAGTAGACGGCAATGCAGTTTTTCTAAGAAATAAATCAGAAGAAAATACTTAAAATCTCAAAAGTGGCTCCTTTCTTCTCTCAGTGTTTTTTCCTCTTGGTAGGTGCTTCAGCAACAACTATCAAGCCTGGAAAGATGCCAAAACTACGCGACTGCAGGGTTTTAAGAGAAGGAGATCAAGGAGTTTGGAATTGACCCAAAATGGCCAATAAAACTACAGTTTCTAGGCAGTAACCACTCGTACAGGGACAGGCATGCTGCTCAGTGTTAACCACTGCCACTGGTGAACACAGAGACTCCCCTTTAGCCCAAGAAGCACTGGTCTCCAAGAAACTTACAAACAGTTCAGAACAGCAACTCTGTAACTGAACTTCCTTTTAAATTATAGAAAGTGGGAAAATAGCAAGATATTTTTGTTTTTTTGTTTTTGTTTTAGGGTAGCAGAGACACACAAGTAGCAAACTAGTCAGAACAGTGCAATAAATGACCCCAACACGTGTGTGCTAGGTCAGAGGCAGGTAAAATGCAATTTTAAGAAAAAAACGATTTTAAATTAAGTGCAACACAAAAAATGCAATAAACAGGTTGTAGGTATGTTCTAAATACTGTTTCTAACACAGATATCAAGTTTTGCAAACAAGAAAACACCGAAACATAGGCGGCAATGCAGGTTTTTCTAAGAAATAAATCAGAAGAAAATACTTAAAATCTCAATAGTGGCTCCTTTCTTCTCTCAGCATTTTCTATTCTTGGTAGGTGTTTCAGTAACAACTATAAAGCCTGGAAAGATGCCAAAACCACGCAGCTGCAGGGTTTTAAGAGAGAGAGATCAAGGAGTTTGGAATTGACCCAAATTGGCCAAGAAAATTACAGTTTCTAGGCAGTAACCACTCCTACAGGGACAGGCAGGCTGCTCAGTGTTAACCACTGCCACTGGTGAACACAGAGACTTCCCTTTAGCCCAAGAAGCACTGGTCTCCAAGAAACTTACAAACAGTTCAGAACAGCAACTCTGTAACTGAACTTCCTTTCTAAATTATAGAAAGTGGGAAAATAGCAAGATTTTTTTTTTTTTTTGTTTTTGTTTAAGGATAGCAGAGACACACAAGTAGCAAACTAGTCAGAACAGTGGAATAAATGACCCCAACACGTGTATGCTAGGTCAGAGGCAGGTAAAATGCAATTTTAAGAAAAAATTGTTTTAAATTAAGTGCAACACAAAAAATGCAATAAACAGGCTCTAGGTATGTTCTAAATACTGTTTCTAACACAGATATCAACTTTTGCAAGCAAGAAAATTCCGAAAAGTAGGCGGCAATGCAGTTTTTCTAAGAAATAAATCAGAAGAAAATACTTAAAATCTCAAAAATGGCTCCTTTCTTCTCTCAGCGTTTTCGTCTCTTGGTAGGTGCTTCAGCAACAACTATCAAGCCTGGAAAGATGCCAAAACCACGTCGCTGCAGGGTTTTAAGAGAGAGAGATCAAGGTGTTTGGAATTGAACCAAAATGGCCAATAAAACTACAGTTTCTAGTCAGTAACCACTCCTACAGGGGCAGGCAGGCTGCTCAGTGTTAACCACTGCCACTGGTGAACACAGAGACTTCCCTTTAGCCCAAGTAAGCACTGGCCTCCAAGAAACTTACAAACAGTTCAGAACAGCAACTCTGTAACTGAACTTCCTTTCTAAATTATAGAAAGTGGGAAAATAGCAAGATTTTTTTGTTTTTGTTTAAGGATAGCAGTGACACACAAGTAGCAAACTAGTCAGAACAGTACAATAAATGACCCCAACACGTGTGTGCTAGGTCAGAGGCAGGTAAAATGCAATTTTAAGAAAAAAACGATTTTAAATTAAGTGCAACACAAAAAATGCAATAAACAGGTTGTAGGTATGTTCTAAATACTGTTTCTAACACAGATATCAAGTTTTGCAAGCAAGGAAATACCGAAACATAGGCGGCAATGCAGTTTTTCTAAGAAATAAATCAGAAGAAAATACTTAAAATCTCAAACGTGGCTCCTTTCCTCTCTCAGCATTTTCTATTCTTGGTAGGTGTTTCAGTAACAACTATCAAGCCTGGAAAGATGCTTAAACCACACAGCTGCAGGGTTTTAAGAGAGAGAGATCAAGGAGTTTGGAATTGACCCAAAATGGCCAAGAAAATTACAGTTTCTAGGCAGTAACCACTCCTACAGGGACAGGCAGGCTGCTCAGTGTTAACCACTGCCACTGGTGAACACAGAGACTTCCCTTTAGCCCAAGTAAGCACTGGCCTCCAAGAAACTTACAAAAAGTTCAGAACAGCAACTCTGTAACTGAACTTCCTTTTAAATTATAATAAGTGGGAAAATAGCAAGATTTTTTTTGTTTTGTTTTTATTTAAGGATAGCAGAGACACACAAGTAGCAAACTAGTCAGAACAGTGCAATAAATGACCCCAACACATGTGTGCTGGGTCAGAGGCAGGTAAAATACAATTTTAAGAAAAAACATTTTAAATTAAGTGCAACACAAAAAAATGCAATAAACAGGCTGTAGGTATGTTCTAAATACTGTTTCTAACACAGATATCAAATTTTGCAAGCAAGAAAACACCGAAAAGTAGGCGGCAATGCAGTTTTTCTAAGAAATAAATCAGAAGAAAATACTTAAAATCTCAAAATTGGCTCCTTTCTTCTCTCAGTGTTTTTTCCTCTTGGTAGGTGCTTCAGCAACAACTATCAAGCCTGGAAAGATGTAAAAACCACGCGGCTGCAGGGTTTTAAGAGAGAGAGATCAAGGAGTTTGGAATTGACCCAAAATGGCCAATAAAACTACAGTTTCTAAGCAGTAACCACTCGTACAGGGACAGGCAGGCTGCTCAGTGTTAACCACTGCCACTGGTGAACACAGAGACTTCCCTTTAGCCCAAGAAGCACTGGCCTCGAAGAAACTTACAAACAGTTCAGAACAGCAACTCTATAACTGAACTTCCTTTTAAATTATAGAAAGTGGGAAAATATCAAGATGTTTTTGTTTTTGTTTAAGGATAGCAGAGACACACAAGTAGCGAACTAATCAGAACAGTGCAATAAATGACCCCAACATGTGTGTGCTAGGTCAGAGGCAGGTAAAATGCAATTTTAAGAAAAAACAATTTTAAATTAAGTGCAACACAAAAAAATGCAATAAACAGGCTCTAGGTATGTTTAAAATACTGTTTCTAACACATATATCAACTTTTGTAAGCAAGAAAACACTGAAACGTAGGCAGCAATGCAGTTTTTCAGGAAATAAATCAGAAGAAAATACTTAAAATCTCAAAAGTGGCTCCTTGCTTCTCTCAGCGTTTTCTCCTCTTTTTCCTCCTTTTGTTAAACTGTGCAAGCTTGCATAACCCATTAATGCCTTACAGGTAATAAATATTTTTTTTCTTAATTTAACTATTTTGTTGCACTGGAACTTACTCTGTTACTGTAAAGTTTGTCTAATTTGACTCCTGGCAACTTATTTAAATTATTCCAATACTATCCAGTTGCTAAAATGTTCACTGTTCTTTGGGACTGTTAAAATTTTCACTGTGTTGGAAATATGCAGTTTGAGCACCTCCTTAGTGTATTATATTGTTTACATTGGTTTTATTTATTTGACTGGGATATTGCACTTCCTTCAGTGGAAGAATTACAAGTAGCACCCAGTGAATATCCATCACAATAGCAAAAAAGAAATACAATCAGAAGTGGTATACATAATACAAACAACCTCAAGGCTTACAAGTAATAGAGCATTTGTTAAGAGGGTCAAACATAATATATATAAATCATTAAAGTATTGCATCTCATAACATATGCAAATCCTCACATACTCATATCACACAAGGGGAAAGAAGAAGTGCAGGATATCTTCAGTATTTACATAAATGCATTAGAAGTAACTGGGATGAGGTGGAAATGGTAGAATATGAAATGTAATGTAATGTAGTATTGGGAGTTTTCGCTGTGCATAGCAGCACAGTACACTCCTATATCACTCTGTTCTTTTCTATTGTACTGTGCTCGGTAAACAAACAAAATATGTTGGTATCTGTTCACGAGTGCACACCACTGAATCACTCCAGCTAGACATAGACATCTATACCGAATCAGTTTTTGCCTACATAAAAATAAATGTGTGGAGAATGTAACCACCATGAAAGCCATCACTATAAGAGCTAATCATAAGCCCTGGCTCACCAGGAATGTCTACGAGCTACTGAGGGAAAGAAACACAGCCTTTAAGACAAATGACAAACAAAGGTTAAAGGCGGCATGGTCAAATCTGAAAAAGGGCATCAGAGATGCAAAGAAGGAGTATGGGAGGAAAAATTCAGATCCGTTTCCAAGACATGAGGGACACAAAAAGCCTATGGCAGGGGATACAGTAGCTCACGGACTATAAGACCAAAACACCCCAATGTGATGACAGCTTGGATTTCCTTAATGAACTGATCTCCTTCTTTGGCAGATTTGAGGAGAAGAACACCACCATACCTTCCAAAACAAACACTGACAAAGACGAGATAGTGCTCACCTTAAACTCTGAGGAGGTGAGACTTCAGCTTAAGAAGATGAATCTTAGGAAGGCTGCTGGACCAGATAACACACCTGGCAAGGTGATGAAGGAGTGTGCTGATCAGTTATGTCTGGTACTGACAGACATCTTCAACTCATCCTTTGCTATGCAGAAAGTTCCCTCGGATTTCAAGGAAACAAGTATTGTCCCACTTCTGAAGAAACCCAACCCTACCAGCCTCAATGACTTCAGACCAGTCGTCTTAACCTCAAACATCATGAAGTGCTTTGAGAGGATTGTGAAGAAACATCTATCTGTGAGTCTGCCTAAGTCCTTTGATCCACTCCAGTTTGCATACCTGGCAAATAGATCGACTGAGGATGTGATATCAGTCACACTACACCTTGCTGTAAAATACCTGGAAGGGAGCAATAACTACGTAAGGCTGCTATTCATCGATTTCAGTTCTACGGTCAGCCCTGTGATACCAATGCAACTGGTGGATAAGCTCATGAAACGCGGGAAAAGCAAGCACCTATGTAACTGGACTCTTGACTTTCTGATTGGTAGACCCCAATGGACATGTGTTGGAAACAACACCTCCCAATGCATAATCCTGAATACTGGTGTTCCCCAAGGTTATATGTTCAGCCCCTTGCTCTTCACCATTCTCACCCATGACTGTACTGCAAAACATAACTCAAACCATATTATAAAATTCACTGATGATACCACAGTTGTGGGTCTTATTAGTGGTGGGGATGAACATAACTACAGAGATGAAGTGAACACTTTGATTGCCTGGTGTGACAGGAACAATCTGGATCTGAATGTTAATAAGACCAAAGAAATGATTATGGACTTCAGGAGAAAGGCAACAGTTCATCAAACACTCACCATATAGTCAAGAAGTTTCAACAGAGGCTTCCCCTCCGGAGAAAGCTCAAAAAGGTCAGGCTTCCACTGTCTTCTCTTACCAATTTTACAGGGGAGCTATTGAGAGCATCCTGACTAGCAACTTCATAGCATGGTTCAGCAACTGCACAGTTGCTGAGAAGAAGAAATTACAGAGGGTGGCTCAGAAAATCTTGGGCACAAACCCCCCCTTCTTTTCAGGAGCTTTTATTTAACAGAGCAAGAAAGAGAGCATACAAAATACTAGCTGATTGAACCCATCTAGCCCACAACTGGTTCTCACAACTTGCATCTGAAAGGAGGTACCGCAGCTTCTGCTGTAGGACTGTCAGATTCAGGAACAGTTTTTGTCCTGCAGCTGTGAGGCTTATTAACTCGGACACCAACCATAATACCTGATACATTGAAGTCTCTTTTTTTAATTTAATCCTGCTGCTCTGAGCAATTACCACCAGTATTACTATTACGCAATATGATGGCTATACTGAGTCACATCTAAGGTTAACAGGTGCAATATGGTAACTAAACAGCTGCTATTCACTAGTCTCTATTTACTCCCTATTATAACAGTGTAGGGGTTTGGTGGTGGGTATTTATTTATTATTTATCATTGGATAATGGGTATTGAATGTGTTTATGTAATGTGAACCACCTCTTGCATGTCATACATGTTGTTATTTTCTTTCTTATGTTATTCTCTGATACCACTGTATGTATGTTATTTGCACAGTATTTCTCTCGTGAGCTGACATTTGTAATTTTGTTTAGGCTGCACTTTTGTTGTCCTATATGACAATAAAGTTTCTTTGAATCTTTGAATCTTTGAAGATCTCTGCATTTCCATACATGAACCCATATGGCCTACCTGGGGCACAACAGGATGGGTTGGTGGGGGGGGGGGGTAGTTGTCATATGCATATCTTTAGACAATGGCTATCTGGCAGATGATGTATCAAAATCTGCATGTTTCCAGTGTTCATGTCATTTATGCAACAAGCCATTGCATGTGCTATACGCTGTGAAACAAAAATAATCTTTCATTTGTCTGACATTATTAAGATGATGTATTTAGCAGGTCTGAGAGCTGTAATGTGCCTTTGAGCAAAATGTGTATGTTTTGTCTTACTGATTAGTCTTATATGGATTAAAAGCTTTATGCTTTTACCTTGTGTTAAAGAATTTTTTGGAATTTACTGTTATTTCTCTGTACAGGGTCAAAGTAATTTGATCTGTGTGTTACTTACTTGGATTTTAAATGTGATTTCTTGGTGCATAGTGGTAAAAGCATGGCAGAATATTATAGAGAATGCCTAGTTTATGTTTTAGAAAATGGTTTGAAAAATATCAGCAACATGAAAGTGCAAATAAAATGAGCAGAGGAAAAAAAAAAGACTGCAAAGGAATCAGATAATATTTCATAAAGACAAGGTAATCATTAATAACAATGTGCAAGTAGATCTTTTAAACATAAAATATTAGAAAGCCTTGCTGCAATTGATGTAAATATTGGGCCTAAAGAGATTATTCATATTATTTGTGTGTGTGTGTGTGTGTGTGTGTGTGTGTGTGTGTGTATAAAATGCAGAGTGTGACAGAGCAGTATAAGAGGAATTATAATCTACTTCTCATTACATTAAACAGCAGAAACAATATGTTCTTACAGCAGGACTTGGCAAACTGAACCTGAATGAAGTAATTCCTAATTTATGGGCCTTCCATCCACCTTGTTTGAAGTCTTATTCTGTAAAGATCCCTTTGGAATAGTATAAACTCCAGATGCATATCACATGATTACAACAAACAGGGACAAATGACCATTTTTTATTTATAGATGACAAAGTGTATTTACCCTAATGAACTGAAGATGAATTTGGATTTGTACATGATACTTCCAGCATCAATCAGCATTATTTTAAATGTAATACAGTAGTATACTCAAGGGTTTGGTTTACCTTTAGATCTTACAACCACAAACACTCTCTCACTTCTTACTTTCTTCATCCTCTTTTCCTCTGTCTTTTATTTTGCTTGGAAAATGATATTCCACAAAACCACATGTTGATGCCTGGCATGGTAACAACTCAGCTAGATTGAAGGAACATGACAACATTTTGGAGAGGGCTGAGTGAGAGAAATGTCTTCATAACATGTTGTGCAATATACTATGAAAAAAAAAGAAAAAAGAACACAAATTTCAGTTATGGATATATTAAACTGAAAGCTACCCTAGGAATTAACGGTAAAGAACAATCAGACACTACTGTTAACTTTTTTTCTTGTTTGTAAATGACTGTAGTGTAAAACATGTTATTAACTGTGGCATAGTCATTGAAAAGGGGGAAAGTAAGCTAGGTGGCAATATGGACTTTATTTGTGGTCAGCATCTATATTTCAGTCATAGCCTGTAACTTCAAGTCTTGACAGATACTTAGAGCATGTGTTTACCATGTAAAGCCATTGTATATTAGTCAGTGATTAGTCTTTTCTGTATTAATACAGTCTACTTGCTGATATTCTGGTTACTGACCAGATGTATAATAGTCATTCAGCAATGGACAAAGTAGCTCCTCTCTTGACAAATGATTTAGCTGAATCCAAAGCTCCTTATCAATCTAATGTGCTCAGATGATCAGTCAAATAGCAGGTGAAATGATTAGGTTACTTGTTAAGAGGCAGTCAGTAGGCTGAATATGATTTGTGTGAATGTTGCATGTAAACAATGTCATTTGTTGAAATCTTTCTTTGGATGCAGTGCTATTTCTTATTTGAAATTTGTTGCTGTAGTGCTTTTACAAATCAAAGGCTCTTTTTGGTAACCATTTGGGTTAGGTTTAAAAATGGAGTTAATTTTAGGGTTAGTGTTAAATTTAGACTTTAGGTTTAGGACTGTGGTTAGAGTTAGATCCTGTGAGTGGGGTACTGAATCTTTTTAGTAAGTGGAGTGTTAGGACTTTGTCTCCATTAAGAAGCACCATGGATAGCTTTTGCCCCCACTGTCTGTAGATCATCAGCTCCTTTCAGGCAGACTGGCCCATTTTGTCCCCATCACCAGGGAAGGATAAACTGGATGAGATCATCATTTAGACATCCATTAGAGGCAGTCTGAGCTTTTTCTGTTTTATTCTGTAGTTTGTGCATGCACCCAGTTAAGTGAGGGGTGTGGACATGCAAATGGCTGACCACAGAGGTTGGCCCTTCTTTTCCACAAGGGACACCCTTCCTAAAGTATGAACACTAGTTTTCCCAGTGTCCATCAAAGAAATCATACTATTCTATATGCTCCTCAGTATAAAGTTTCCTTTCCACCCCCATGGGAAATGCAAGGTGACTGTGCCCCTAGAGTCCCTGTCACCTGACTCCTGTAGTGCTCTGGCTGCTGATAGAGCCTCAGTTGCCCAGGTCAGGGCTTCATCCTTCTCTGCCATGGAGTCAGGATAATGTACCCTTGATAATTTAGTGTTTTGTGCTTTGTTATGCAATTTCAGTTAACTGTGCCTTTTGATGAAATGCTTTTTAATTGATTTTTTTCTATAGTTTTCTAAATATTTGGACCGGATTATGTTGCCTTTTGTGGGTTTGTTTGTAAACAGATTTCCTAGACCAGCTAGGAATAATATTTTAATTTTCAAGCAGTCTGCCATGGTTTTTCACCTCGTATTCCATCTTGCTATAAATCAGAGTCAGCAATGTAAAATTTCTACCACTTGATTGTAGTACATCAACAAGAAGTGCAAGTATCAATAGCAAAAGAGACCTTTTGCTGGCTTACTTTTAATTTCATGACTGAGCTTAGAATTTGAGGGTGAATGTTATACAGACTGGAAACACTTAATCGGTGAATCTAGCCATCCTCCCAAAGTTATAGTCTGTACCATTTAACATCCTTAGCAGCTGGAATAGACAAACATTCTGGTCATGAGAGGATCATTCAGCAAATCCCTACAACTACTCCTAAAATCATTATACAATCAGGTGTTATGGCGAACTCTCTCTGAGACCATTTGTTAATGTTTGTTGTGTGGAGACATAGCCACACCCATAAGTTACAGTCATTTTCCTAAATGAGAAATATCAGAAATGTTGACGTTAGTAGTTTTGTTCAAAACTTACTATCAGCAAGGATTTGTTACTCTAGCTACCACATACACATACACATACTACAACACTCACAATAGACATTCATGCACAGGTAAACACAGTTCCACTCATGCACTCTCTCAGAGCTGTCAGGCACCCAATATTATCCAGATGTACACATGTATACATTCATTCACTCACATTTACACACAGCATGACTTGCCTACATTAACTGTCTGTGCAGAGTGATGCTTTAAACATGTAACAGTGAGTTCCAAAATTTGTTGTTTTTTTAATTAGTATCGGAGTTACATTTTTCAGACTTCTGGAACTCAAAGTACTGGGTCTCACACTTCTTGTAAGGAGGCAATTAGAAGATGCTCTTTTTCTCAGTGTACTTAAGATCCCTGAAATACATGATTGTTGCACGGTCATAAAAGAAACTATCATTGAATCAGAAGCAATGTCTGAATTAAAATTAATAGAAAACGAAACAAAATTATTTCTACATGTGGGCTCCAACCTCGCCATTCCACTAATTAAATAATGCAAAATCTGATGCTGCACTGAACTGCAATAGAGGGAATAATTGGTTGTGCTGGAAAACCATTCCTTCCCTGTATATCCAAGGTAGTGGTATTAATATATCAATAAATGTATTAAGTTTGCAAGAAGGATGAAGCCTCAAACAACGGTAGTACAAGGGTCTCAGCCTCCCTGCATAAACTGAGGAAAAATGTTAAAACTAACTTTATAAAGTTCTAATATTTAGTTTAATTCTGAAATAGTCAATATTTGCTTGATTCTATTCAGGTAGTGTCTACTGTGTGTGTTGTTATGAGCCCCATTAAGAATTATCTTCCAGCTGAAAGAATTCTCCTTAAGTGGGGGTGCCACATAAAAGTCTCTTAACATATTTCTTATTTTTATATCTAAATAAAGGTTTCTCACCTACTACACTTTTCAACTTCTCATCAGTGGCTAATATTTTCCGGTGTTTACTAATAACTTCTGTAATATACTTAACATTGTTGCTATAAAACAAGGAATATCTAACCCCTTCTGTCCTTGTCTTTGTGGAATTATGCTTGAGATTATCTGAAAAATAAGGTTGAGCAATGTTGTTCCTTAATTCAAAGACAGTACTGTAAGTTTGTTTAATATGTTGGCCTTTATAACCCCTACGAATAAAGATTTTCATTCAAGCGATATAACTCATCCTGAAAACTATCATCACTAACATTGAGTCTGGAAGTTCTAATAGCTCGTCCTTTAACAATATTTGGAAAAATATGAAGGAGATTTATACTGTT
This sequence comes from Protopterus annectens, assembly GCF_019279795.1. Lineage (NCBI taxonomy): Eukaryota > Metazoa > Chordata > Ceratodontiformes > Protopteridae > Protopterus > Protopterus annectens. The sequence continues at coordinate 208,104,328 of NC_056729.1, forward strand.
CCCGTGTAAAATTTTGTTCTGATGACAGAGTTTCCTATATATCTCTGTGATAATCTTGCCCTCAATATCTTTTTTGACACAAACATCCAAAAAATCAATCTGATCCCTACTTTTAGTCATGTCAAATTTGAAATAGATGGTAACATTCTGTATTTCAATAAAAAATTCTTCAAGGGCATGGACGTCTCCCGTCCAAATAAAAAAGACATTGTCAACAAAATGGCAATAAAAGGAAACATGTGCACTATATACCGGGTGGTTCAAAATATATTTCTGTTCCCAAACAGACATAAACATGTTGGCATAGCTGTTGGCACAGGCCATGCCCATAGCAACACCATCCAACTGCAAATAGTACTTACTTCTAAATACAAAAACATTATAATTCAATGCCATGTCCATAAATTTAACTAATAAACTGATGTTCATATTATCTAGTACACTATGGTCCACCAGATACTTCCTTAATGCCTGAATCCCTTCACTATTGGGGATCACAGTGAAAAGAAAATGGATTTCCATGGTTACAAAATAAAACTCTCCTATATTACTCTGACCAGAAAAATACATATACAGATCTTGTAAAAATGTTTTTGTGTCTCGTAAAATATATCTGTTGCGATTTAAAACTGGATGCAGGTGTTTCTCTACAAAAATCGAGAAAGGTTCTGTAAGCCAGCCAGCTCCTGAAACAATTGGGCTCAGCAGTAGAATGATTGAATTCTTATGACTCTTAGGAATACTTTGTATGCATGGTACTCTTGGGCATTCAACAAGACAATAATTATACAGATCTATTGTAATAGCCCTAGTATTCAATAGCTCCATCAGGACCTGATCAGTTTTGTTTTTCATCTTGCATATATGATATAATGATATGCCGATAGGTGAAAGGGTCATTTAACATCTATTCCATAACTCTAGTATAATAACTAGTGTTCATTATTACTGTCTGCTCACCTTTATTGGCTAGTTTTATAATAATATCAACATAGTTTTGTAGCTCTTTCAAAGCCTGTCTTTCATGTACACTCAAATTATAAAACCTTTTCCTACATTCAGTATTGTTAAATAATTCATACAAATCATCAGTATATAATTTACCAAATGCATCCAATAAGGGATGCATCACAGAAATTATACTACTAGGCTTTCTGTATATAAAATGGTTGTCAGTACCTGTATTACATTCCAAGTGGGTCATCTTCAACATAACCTTTATATACCCTTTATATATGGCTTCAAAAATCCAGCCATTTGAAATTACCACTCCCAATACGTCAAAGGGACAGTGGTGAGCTCTGTGAGCCATGCAGACAAAGGTATATTAGGTTGAAAAAAAGTGTTGCAACAAAAGGTACTAAAATGATGAGATTAACAGAGGGCCTAGATTATCAGGGACAGTATAAAAAGATAGGCAAGTACACATTTAAAGAAGGAAAAGAAAGGAGACTATAATAGAGAAACTAATTTTAATAGAATGGGAACAGGGGATTCATTTGCATACCGCATACCATAACACAGGTAGCCTTCAGAAATCCTTTATATTTTCTGCCTTTTGCATCTCTGTGCATTTAAGTGTACATCAGTTAATAAGGCACTCTGAGAATTTGGAATTAAGCTCTCTTCTGAGTAAAGCATTTTTCTGACTTTGCAAGAGCTGACACCTTCCCATCTAGTTCTCATTGTGGTGCTTTGGAACACAAACTGTATCTAAAAGCTTCAGCAAATAAAACAAATTACCATCTTCCTGGATAAAAAGCCACAGTGGTGCATCGGTAGCATTGTCACCTCACAGTAAGAGGTTCTCCTGTTCGATTCTCGGCTGGAGCGCCTTCTGTGTGGAGTCTGCATGTCCTCCTTGCGGTCGAGTAGCGTTCGAAAGACATGCGTAGGGCGTGCCTTCATTGAAGGTTGGGTGTCGAGCTGGCACCTCGGCACTGTAAAAATCTACTGCCAATCATTAGTGGACTGGAGTTCCGCTGTGGCGACCCCTAACTGGGAAAAGCCGAAAGAAGAACAAACCATCTTCCTAGATAAACACCTGAGAAGATGTTAAAAATAATTTCCAGTATTACTGTTTTGTGTCAAAAAAGACAGAGTCACATTCCTGGGAGAATAAATGGAGATATGGGAAAAGCAAAGATCAGACAGAGCAGGCTGTTAAGCTAAAGGACTGACATCCAAATCATGTATGCCATGTAATGAGACTCCATGGTTTTACAACAACATACATCTCAGGGAATCAGGGTTATTTGCTTCATTGGCTTGTAGGTGAGGCTGAATCAGATACTGGCGTGCCAGATGAGCATAGCTGAGCTAGATTAAGTAATTCCAAAATAACTTTAAGAAATTCCTTAGAACAATTTAAACTAAATTGTACTTACTGAACTCATATTGTACTAATAAAAATATGTATACTGTCATGGCAGATTAGTGCTGGATCTGTGGTGAATCGGTTTGGTAGACTGCCATTTCTGATTGCCCATTACCTGTTTAACAAGTTCCTGGAGGAAAATTGAGCTTAATGAGAAAATATGGTTTTGCAGTGATCTTGGCTGCTATGATCCCTCAGTCACAAAAGTTGGTAACATAATTCCTACTGGCCTTAGTTAAAAATAAAAAAGTACATAGCATGGGTATGGAATTGAATGTAACCTTCTGGGAGACTGGGACTAGTGAATGGAAGCTGTCAGAAATACTTTTGAACAAGGAAGTTTCATGTTTCATCTTTAGAAGCACAAAGACAGCTGAGATGTGGCAGAATGTTGATCTCACATTTCAAAGGCAGGCCTTGGAATTCAGAAATGTGCATAGCTGAGCTAGATTAAGTAGTTCCATAACAATTAGAGCATTTTATGGGTATAGCTCATTGGATAGTGTGCACCAGAAGGTAATTATCAATAAACTATCTGGAATTTTGTGTTCTTTGCCACTGCTAATTATGTAAACTACCTGCTGGAATTATAAGACCTGAACACAAGGATAGATTCCCACAATAGCAGCTAAGATTGATGCAGAGATATAAGGCGAGCAAGTAGCATGCATGTGCCTAAGTGCATGCACATGTGCTAGGCAGTGATGCTATGGAAAATCCTCCTAGATTGGGAAAGCCTGTTAGCAACATTAAAGGGCACTAGCAATATGTAAATTTGCCTTTTGACCATTAAAAGGGGTGGACGTGGGTGTATGAAAGTATGAAAAGTGGGCAGCAGGGGAATATACACAAGGGCAACAGGGAAGGTTAGACTGGAAGCAGGTCGGGGGGGATATGTATTTTTTGAGTGCATCTCCTTTTTTGAAATGAAAAATAGAGAAGAATATATTGTAAAGATATGGGAGGATTAGAGTGTGATGTCTACGTGAAAGGGGTTTAAACAGTGACATAGTACAACAGCTGTTTCATGACTGTGCCTGGTGGGATGTGGTGAATGACAAAAATGCTGTCAGTGGCTATGGCAGGAATTTTATGCAAGTGAAGCATTATGTCACCAACATGAAAGGTGCTACTAAAGCTCGAGCTGCTCTCCTGGCACAGGAGCAGAAGGCAATGGGAGGTGGCCCATTGACTGAACCTCATTTACCAGATGGAAGAATTTTTGGATTTATGGATCTTGGTATAGAGCTCATCAAAGCAACCAGAATATCTGTAGGGGATGTCCCAGGCGGACATGCCTGGATATGGTCAAGTATCTGCAGTAGTGGTTAAATATGTGGTTTAGTACAATTTACAAGCAAGACCATATCTTTTCACAACAACGTCAAGGCTACAGGTGCAGAGACCACCAGCATGAGGTATGTCACCTATCAGTTTGCCATACCAGTATATTAGGTAGTATTAATTCATTCACTGGGATTTAGATATTGGTGATGCATTTTACTTAGTGCGGGTAATTTATTTTGGTGTTTTCACAAGTGAAATGTTATCAGGGTCCTCTGCCCTTGACATAAGGCTTCCTGATGATGGAGGCATTTTCTGCTCCAATGATAAAGGGAGCCAAATGCCATCACAGAGAAGGGTCACAGTGTCAGTGTTGGACATTAGTAATGTGACAACCACATCCCCACCGCAGTCAGGGGATATAGCATCTGTGCCTGTGGAAACCACACCAGAAATTCATTTAGGCACATACATAGGCAGATTTACCAAGGAAGGGATGTTTTCCTTTGTGATGCACTCCCCTTTGGTTGACGCAAGCTTCATTCAGTGAGTGAAAGAAATGGTGGGCATCATGTCAGTGGTCATGCCATGGGTACCATCCACCACCGGAGGTAGGCGCCTCATTGGCTACTACTCATCATTTGTGCAGTGCCATAATACAGAGTCAGGCTGACACCACCACAGTCCTTGATGAGCTGGTAGGGTTTGCACAAGGTTTGCATGATGTCCTTTAAGATTACATAGAGCACTTGTGCAACATCATGGACATGGTGCACGAAGGTTTCAAGATGCAGGAGTCCGTGTGCAGCCAGACATCATAGCAGGCACACTTTTCATGTCTGTTTTACCTCCGTCTCTGGTAGTGAGGACCACCGTGGAAGGGGGAGACAATGTTCCGGCACATGTAATGCCACCACTTCCACTCTGCCATCAGGTCTTGAGTGAAGTACCTTACAGTGGGGGTATCTATGCTGGCATGGTGATCATAGTGAGACAGTCCATGATATAGATCACTGCTAATGATCATGGAGAACTCCATCCTCCCAGCATGCTCTGGATTGTCCCTGTCAGGAGAGGACACTCCTGTGGATGTGCTCAGTCTGCATATACATGTGAGTGTACTGGACCTATCTGTCAGACCACACCACAGTGCTGCAACATCTGCTATGGCTGTATCCCAGCATATATATATATACTTAGATATTCACGAGGTCCACCTTTGCAACACACACACACACACACACACACACACACACACACACACACACACACACACACACACACACACACACAATAATGGTGACAGCTTCCCATTCCTGGCCAATGTACCTCCCCCGTCTTATCACCCACCACCACAGGTGGCCATAGCTCATAAATCATACACACATACAGTTGCCTGTTAATGACAATTGACACTGTGTTCCTCCCCACCACTGTCTGATGATAACTATGCACTGCCCTCTGTAGTCTTTTACTTCAGTAGCCTTTGTCGGATGCACAGTGTGGCCAGTCTAGGCATTGAATGGCAAGCCTGGGTGAAGGATTGCTTGTATTACTTTTTCTTTTTTTTGTATATAATGCTTTCTTCTGGCCTATAGTTATGAACAAAATAGTAGCTGTTTGTCAGTGTCATGGCATACTTCACCCACCTCATCTGGCATAGTTTTCGCCTGCAGCTGGCTCCTCCATAAGCTCTTCATTAGGCAACTACTCCACCGTGAGTCTGGGATTTCCTCCTCCTAAATGTGCCTGTCCTGCTGTAACTGTTTGCTTAAAAAATGCTATATAACAGCACATCATGAGACTGTCTAACTGCATGTGGTAGGATTATACTGCAAGACAACCCTGGCAGTGGGATCGGTCCTTCAGCAGATCAAACACATATTTGAAGATAACCCAGGTCTGTTAGAGGGCATATCTGTAGCCATTCTCTGCCATGGTTTGTGGATATCTGATAAGTATCATTAGCCATGGCTGTAGGGTACATCTGCCATCACCAATAAGATGTCACTGGATAAAACTACCCCACATAAGCCACTGATAAAAGTCACATAAGTGTCAGAAGTGGGCACTGTGTAAGTGGCTGCAGGCACATTGCATACTGTACTCTGAAAATTACAGATGACCTGGCAATTGATGGAGTGGAAATTCTGTTGGATGACGTTCCTTCTTCCCTGTTCCCCAGATGGGGCCTTTATTGCAATGTGGATAACGTCTGTAGCTCACAAGGAAAATGGTGTATGTCATAAAAAAGCCCACATTGTTTTGGCTTGCTGTCCTCTGTGGTAGGTGGAAACCACACATATGCTCATCCACATGCTGTAAAATTGCATTGAGGAACTGGAGAAGTACCCTTGAGGCAGATGCCTGGGAGAGACTCCCCCCCCCCCCCCCATTGTTCACTGAAAGGTCTCTGAAGCCAATATTCTCAAAACTAAATATATGTTAGTATCCACAGGGATAGATATTCCACACATCCCATGTGCCTTCATATGAAAACAATACATTTCTACCAGCTCCTGCATGGTGCCTCTATCAACATTGTAGCAGTCCACAGTTTCAGTGTCATGGAGTGTATCTTATGTTATGTGTGATTGGATGTATGACACGACACCACCTAAGATGACTAAGTGCAATACATGACTACTAGCAGCAAGTACAAATTGTTGTGTATACAGGTTTACTAGTGCAGTGGCTACTATCTACATGTTTTTGTGATATGTCTCCTGTAATTTCAAATTTTACTGTAGTCAACTTTAGATCTAGAAATTCTCGGCATGGTGTATATACATTTCTGAATCACTCCACCATGTTGTTTATCCACATCTGCATATGCAAATGTCCAGACTTTAGTAACGTTGCTCATTACTCTGTGACTATACTGCCATTTACCTACTATGCAACCACACATTTTCTTGTTTCCCCGTTTGTTCTTAGTGTGGCTCTGTATTGCCTCTTCCTTACATTTGGCTACTCTTCAAACAAAATCAGTTACTGCAATGCAAAAAATGTGTTTCAATCCTAAGGAGGAACTGTATATACTGGTGCTACAAGATTATCAAATCATGTCACACTCTTAGTTCTGCAGTTGCATTTATTTTTGGGCAGCCACGGTGGTACAGCGGTTAGCGTTGCCGCCTCACAGCAAGAGGTTTTCCAGTTCGATCCTCGGCTGGGGTGCCTTCTGTGCGAAGTCTGCATGTCCTCCCTGTAGTCGCATGGGTTTCCTCCGGGTGCTCCGGTTTCCTCCCACATCCCAAAGACATGCTGGAGGTGGATTGGACACACTAAACTGGCCCTAGGCGTGAGTGCGTGTGCCTTCTATGGAAGGTTGGGCGCTGGGCTGGCAACTCGACACCGTAAACCTCCACTGCCAATCATGAGAGGACAGTGATCCACTGTGGCAACCCCTAACCGGGAAAAGCCAAAAGAAGAAGAAGGTCATGTGGCAACAATGGCATCAGTCAGCTGCTTTGCAGTCCTTGGTCTCTCTTGTTCCAAGTTTTCTCTTCTTTCTTTCTCTGTGTTCTTGTTATTGAAGAGCTAAAAAAAGATATAAAGAAAAGAAAATCAGAAAAAACATTTCTATTTTATGTGATGCCTAGCAGTACTTGTATGTCTTTGTCTAATTCAATTAGCAGGAATTGAATGATTTCACTATCATTTTCTCTACTCATAGCATTTGTTCATCTTTGCATGTTAGATACTGCCTGAAGTTGAAAGAAATTTATAAAAGGTATTTTACTTTGCACTTTGAAAGCACAATACCTTTATATTACTTATTGCCTCAGTGGAATAGGTCATGAAATTTATACATCAGGGAAGGAACACTGACATAGTCTAAACAGACTTGGCAAGAAATTTGGAGAGAAAAAAACAGCTTAAATGCTGCACTTGGGACAGCAAAGTAATTCGTCTCAGAAATAACATTTCTGTGAAAGTTGACATAATAGGTAATGGGATAATGGTAATGAAAATAAAAGGTCAAGGACTTCCTGTATGGTGTGAGTTAGTTAAGCAGCTGAGAAGCTTAGTTTTGCCTTAGTCAGTGTCAGTCCTGCTGAGATAAAAATAAATAGTGCCCTTCTTCAGGTGAAAAACAATTGTTTTCTGGACTACCTGTTCTTAACAATTTTATTGCTACTTTGAAAGTTACCGATTCATATGAAAAATTATTATAGCAAAACTTACAAGATACCGAAGGCATTCTACAAGAAAAGACACACAAGGAGCTTGGGGATGGAGGGCCAAGCTTCCAGTGCTTTGGATGAAGGCGGTGAAAGTAACAATATTTGCCTGGGAGCCCTAGGTCACTGCGTCTGATATGCGGCAGAATGTGTTCTTTCAATCTGAATGTCATCTTTATCCATCTCGGTCCACATACAGTAGCTTTCCATTTCATGATAAACATCACACATTCCTTCTCTTCTAATCCTTCCTGAATCACTGAAAATCTAAGATTCTTTCTTCTGGAGTGATCTTCATGATGAGGTACTACCACATCCATGAATTCCAACTTCACTTCAGTAGCAGCCGTCAGTGCCTTTAAGGTCTCATTTGTCAGTGATTGCAAGATATCAGAATACTCATTTACTGCTTCTGTTTCTTCCTCATGTAAGAGTCATTATCTGTCATGTAAACATCCAGCTTATCATTAAGCTTCTCTATGTCTTTAAAAATGGTCACCAAAATAAACGATTGTTTATGGAAGCCTGGTTGTATAATTACACATGCTGACACTTGTGTATATGTGGACCAGGACTTCTATCAAGCAACTTGAAGAAGGAGAGCAGCATTTTCCCTGCTCAAGCCTGCTGCAGAACAAAAGGATTCAAGTTTAAACTTTTTTATTCAGCCAAAATTAAAATCTTTTTGTCAGGAGGCTCAAAAAACATATGACAATCCAGCAGAAACTTGAACAGAGGTAATGAAGAGCCATGAGCAGATTCCTTTTCACCCCCTGAAGGGTCATAAAGATGGAGAACAGCAAGTACCTGAAATCAGGAATTCTATCCCAAAAGACATACTTTCACTTTTTAAAAAATATAGTTTGATGAAAGAAAAGGTGAAGTTAATGCAGTAGCAAATAACTAAGAGGACTACTCAGACTGTGTCAAGCTGACTGGGTCTATTAATATGGTAAAGTTTTTAGACTTTATGTACTTGCGAAATCGTAAGTTCCAATAGAGAATTTATCTTTCCACTGGAGTTCAAGCTTTATTTATCTTTTCTGCTGCATTATAATTAACAACTGCCGTATCATGGGAGATAAAGTTTAATCTTGAAAAATCTGTATCGCCACCAAATATGTAAATAGAAGTTGGATTACCAAGGATAAAGCTTATACTATGAAAACTTAAGATATGAATTGGAGAGGATTACATTTGGATATATTGAATGTGTAAGCACATTATAGAATGAAGTAATGTAAGTAAGGATCTTGAACTCATGGAAATGATAGTGAGCAGCTGCACATAAAATTTTGGGACACCAGCTGTGTAACCAGGCCTTTGATAATGCACATAGTTTTTAGTACACCCCAAATGGGGGTGGAGGGGAACTATTACTGAGATGATATTCTTTATGTCTGAAAGCATGCTTATTAGATTAATCATTCTCTAATGGTTAAAAGCAATAGGACTTATGTCGCAGATATTTCCATTAGTCTAAGTTGGTTTAACCTGTGATGCTTGATTATTCAAAGCTCAAATTATACAACTGTAGGTTTTTATGTAACAAACTTAAAGGGAATATATTCTAATAGTTGTTAAACCTACATTATTAATGTTTTTTATTAGAGTTATTACCTGTATGCTATCCTCTGAGTAATTAAAAGCTGGAATATCTTGATAGCATATAACAGTATGGAGATCAGATACCTAGTGGGAAGGAATGGAAAAAATTACACTATGGGCTTATTGTATTCCATTATGTCTAGGCATGCTGATGGAGTTGGGCTTCAGGCATGTCCCAGGCCTATTTCAAAGGTATTCATCTTGTATGATGGGAGTGAGACATTCAGTTTCAAAAGTATTCATCTTGTATGATGGGAGTGAGACAGTTACCTCACGCTGAATTTTTATTTATTTTTTTTTATTTTACATTTGTTAACCGGGGGTGTCTGACTCAGCCGAAAAGGCCCTTTTTCAGCAGAGGCCTGGGGAGAAAAGCTCCACAAAGAAAAATTACAGACACATTTAGTTATTTAGACATGATCAGTATACACACAAATTACAAGAGACATGTTTTTACAGTGGTATGCGGCACATAAACAGTTACAGTGGAGAGAACAAACAAAAAAATATTAATTTTAAAAATAAAGGTAATAAATAGAGTTGTGTTGTACAGCTGAAATTTGGAACATAGGTAGAATACATACATAGTACACAGGTGCAGTACAAACATTGTAGATTAGCCAGTGTTTATGAGTAAGATTGAAAACTATTATCAAGTGTTCTAGATTTTGTATTTATATGTTATCCGCTTTCACTAGCCTGGGGAGCAATCATGGCACTGCCAACTTTGCTTGAGATGTTGCCTGATGAGGTCTTTAAAGGAGGCTTTGGATGATGTGTTTTGAATGCTAGTAGGGACAGAGTTCCATTTTTTAGCCACTGAACTACTATATAGTGCATTACCAAAGCTATTATAGTTGTTGGTGACTTCTAGTAGTAGTTTACTTAATGATCTAAGAGGCCTTTTGGCTGAGTGATGTTGTACTAGGTTTTTGAGAGGAGGACACTTATTGGGGAGGTAATAGATAGAATGACAGAGGCAGAGCTGATTGTAGGTTAGGAGGTTGGGCAGTTCAAGCCAGTAGAGCTGTCTCAAAGCAGTACAGTGATGAATTCTATATGAGCAATTTGCAGCAAAGCGGGCAATTCTGTTATAGCAGGCTTCCATTTTGCTTAGTTCAGTTTTGATGAGATTAGTCAGAATGGGAGATGCATAGAGTAGGGTGGATAGAAGTTGGGAGCGAGCAATGGCTGATCTTGTGTTTTTGGTAAGAAATGGTTTGATACTGTAGAGTGACCCCAGTTTGGCATGTACTTTTTTAATAGTTAAGTTGAGATGACTATCACATTTTAGGTGGGAGTCTATGGTTATTCCCAATAGCTTAGCCTGTGCCACTGGAGCAATTGTAGTAGCATTTGTGGAGTAGATAGTGAATTGACTGTTAGTGTTTTTGTTAGAACTGGTTATAATCATAAGCTGAGTTTTCTTTGGATTGAAGATAAGTTGGGCTTTGGTAAGGTAGTTTTCAACGTCAGAGAATGCTAGTTGAGTTGTTTGCAGGAGGGTGGGGATGTTTTGTGCAGCACAGATTAAGGTAGTGTCATCTGCATACTGAATTATAGATGCATGCTGTGTGGAGGTATGGTGGTCATTTGTGAAGACTGTGAATAGTAGTGGTCCTAAGATAGAACCCTGTGGGACTCCTATAGTTATGGGCAGCTGAGGAGAGAGAGAGAATGTTCCCATTTCACAGCTTGGTACCTGTCAGTTAAGTAGCTTTGGAACCAGGTAAGAGTGGAATTTGATAGATGATATTGGTTTAGTTTGTTTAGCAGGATTTGGTGTGAGACTGTGTCAAATGCTTTGGACATATCCAAAAAAGAGTTGACACTTGTAGGCCTTCATTTTTGAGACGGTTTACTTTGTCTGTGAAGCAGAGGAGGGCTGTAGTGGTACTATGGACAGGTCTGAAACCATGCTGAATAGGTGACAGGATGTTGCTGTCTAGGAGATAGTTTAGCATCTGGGTATGGATGCATTTTTCTAGGATTTTGGCCAGGGGGGAGAGTAAAACAGTGGGTCTGTAGTTATTAAGTTCAGTGGAGGTCCCGCCTTTATGTATGGGTGTAACATAGGATATTTTCCAGAGTTTGGGCTCATAGTTTTCAACAATTGATCTGTTTATGAGAGTGGAGATTGGGATAGCTGTGAGTTTCAAGAAATAGCTGGGGAGTAGGTCGGCTGCTGTTGGTGAGGTTTTTAGTTTGGAGAGCATGCTTTTGATTGAAGTGGTGGAAACTGTTTTGAGGGTAAAGCTAGTATTAGAGTTATTTGTGTTGGGGGGGATAGTGAGGAAGGAACTGTCCTGTGATACTAAGGATAGAATTGAGTTCACAAAGTGGGAGTTGAATTGTGTTTCAATGGGAACTTTAGTGTCAGGGGTGGTTGGTTTGGGGGTAGCCTTTTGGGTGGATTTTAGTAGCTGGTTTACATTTTTCCAAAGTTTTTGCGTGCTGTATTCGTATTTAGTTTGTAATGTTGTGTAGTAGGATTTTTTTGTCCAGTCGAATGTATTTTTTTGCACGGTTGTGCAGTTCTTGGTACTTAGTTAGGCTTTGTGTTTCTTTGTTTTTTTTTTATAGTAAAGCCAGGCAGTGTCTCTGGACTTGAGGATTTGTTTGGTTTCTTTACTGAGCCAGGGGATTGTAGAGGTTCTAACCTTGCTTTTGCACAATGGAGCGACAGTGTCTAAGTGTTGTAGAAATGTTTTGTTGAAATATGCTACAGCCTGGTCAAGTGGGAGAGTTTTTAGGGGGGTCCTGTCACAGTTACTGAGTAAAGTGTTGAGGACTTCAGGAGAGAATTTTTTTGTGTTTCTAGTGGATATATAGTTAGTGGTTTTGCATATGCTTGTTCTAGTACGTATAAAGTATATTATGTTGTGGTCACTTAAGGTGTCTGGGAGACTGCCTGTGTGAGGGTACAATGTGGGGTTGTTAGTTAGGACCCAGTCAAGGAGGGATTCCCTTTTAGATTTTTTATCACATCTAGTTGGAATTTGGACTAGCTGCTGGTAGCCATGGAGATTTATTAGATTACTTGGTGGTTCTGATATACAGGTGAACCAATCTAGGTTGAAGTTCCCCAGAATAAAGGTTTCTTGTGAGTATGTGGAAGAACACCAGGATAAGAAGTCTTCAAGGCTAGCAGGTGTATTACCAGGTGGAACATAGATCACAATTGTGGTGATGACCTTTTTAGGGTGACGTTGAAGTTGTGAGATAAGTATGCCCCAATTATTGGGGGAGGGGTAGGAGTTTGGTAATTGATGGACAGTTAAGTTGGACTTGTACAGTAAGGCAGTTCCACCCCCTTTACGAAGTGGTCTGTCTTCTCTAATGATATTGTAGCCGGTAGGGAGAACTTCTGAGTTAGCTATGTTTTTATTTAGCCAAGCTTCTGTTAAAGCAACTATGTCTGGGGAGTAGTGTGCTATTGTGTCCTGGAGTTTAGGTATTTTGTTTTTGATACTTCTAATATTAATATTTAGCATCAAAAGATCGTTGGTTTTGCTGCTGTTGTTGATTTGTCCAGGGATGAAGAAAGTGGGGGTGTTATGTTCTGACATTTGTGTTGGAGCAGTTTGTGTTGGACAGGATGGATTTGGGCCTGGGTTGGGGTGGATATCCCCACTTATGGTGAGCCTGGAGTTAAAATGGTTATACAGATGCTGGAGTTTGGTGAGGAGTGTGAGAAAGTATTGTGTTTTTTTGGAGTAGGAATGAGAGCATATGTGTTTAGTTCTGAATTGGTCCGTTATGTAGTTCTTGAATAAATGTGGGCAGATATTATTATAATGTGTGGTGTCTGTATACGAGAGTGCATAATGCAGTGTTGTGCTACTAAGTTTAGGGATATTGCTAGAGGGATAACTTGTGGTGTTGTAAAGAATTATGAGAAGACAGACTAGACTTAGTTGTGTGATAGTCATGGTTATAAAGTTTAAGTTGTTTCTAGGTGGGGGGGTCTGAATAGGAATTATAGGGTTGCACTGTATGTGGATGGGGAAGTAGTGTGGGTGATGTAAAAAATGTCTAGTGGGAATGAGAGTGATTGGGAGTATTTTGTGTGGAGCAAGTTGGTGTGGTATAATGTGATATGACTTGAGGAGCTGTGATTGGTGGAGGTGATGTGAGGGTGAGCTGTGGGTGTGGCTGTGATTACTATAAATGCAGAGGTAGTGGGGGCGGGAGGAAATAGGGGGCAGGGCAGAGGAGCGGAGAGAGCCCGAGCATTAGCGAGGGCGAACGGAGCGGGGCAGAGACAACCAAGACAAGAGAAAAAAGTAAGTATTACTTTACAAATATGAACACTTTTAAAACAAATTCCTGAGGTCTAATGGCTTACCGGCAAGCAGATTATAATTGCTGAAGAGCACTTGTGTCCTGGTGGGAGACTAGAATTTAAAGATGGCTCCATGCTCAGCAGGATTCTAATATAGACTTTGTATTGGGGGAGGGAGATAGCACAAGGGGTGTAAACCAGGTGAAATGCAAAGAAACCAGAGAGGCAATCAGTGGAAATCAGTGAAGGCCTCAGAGGGGGTAAGTAATAATTCAAACTACCTGTAAAGTGAAGGAGAGAAGAGACAGCAAAGTTTATTAAGGTTGGGAGTGTGTCTTCACATTGACTTGCTGATTAGTAACCAGTTTGTGCACAGATTAGAGTAGGGAGATACATTAGCAATGAAGGGGAATGTACAGAGATGCAAATAAACAGGTGGGCCTCTAAGTGATACAAACTAAGGCAGAAAGCCCTGAAAGGGCTGCTTGATGGTTAATTTAGTCACAGGGATGTGAATTAAATGTATACTGTCGATTGGACAGTTAGGATTACTGTACTAGCTGGGGGGGGGGGGGCACAAGGCTACAGCAGTCAGTTTTATTAGCAAGCTGAGAACTACTAAGAAATACTGCTAATGTAATAGCTTCACTCTCATAAAACATACAAGTAGAATGCCTGGGTGGACTGACCCTGCTCTTGAGGCTCAAAATGTATATCCTTGTTTAGTTTGCAGTACTGATTCCTACTTATACTGTATGGGTGGAGTGGTAGCCACAGACTGCAGATTTGCTTGAGTGTGCTCTGAAGAGAGAGAGAAAGAAAAAAAAGAGGATGAAGCTAGTAGAAGGAGACAAAGACAGGTCAAAGGAAGTAATGATAGGAGGGTGTAAAAGATACAAATCTGAGGATAGTGTGGATAAAGCAGGAGAATAGATGCTACTGCTACAGTTTGAGAGTGCTTCAACAGTAACCACATCACAGTGCCATAACTTAGTTTGGAAACAGGTTAATAAATCATGCACAATACATTTATCAGCCAATTATCCTGTGCATACAAGAAAAAGGAAAATGAACACAACAGCACAGCTGAAGCAGTAGCAGAGACAACTGTAGTGCTAAATCAGTAAATACTGTTTCTAACTCCAAGACTAGGTCAGTTAGATGTACATTACAGTTATAACAGCAGTTTTAGTAGCATAGAGACAACATAGCTGCAGTGGTAGTGTCAGTAAAAACACAATTCCTGAATGACACAATCAACCAGTTAAATAAACAAATAAGCAGATCAGTAGTCAGGAATCAGAAAAATGTATACTAGTTGTATAGATCCAAATACAGCAAAAAGTAAGTATTACTTTACAAATCTGAACACTGAATTAGAAGCATATACTTACTCCTTGGAAGCTACACCAGTGCTGTTTATAGTTTTGTACACAGTTTTCAAGCAGTTTGAGTATGTTGTTAGTTTTTAGTTTTATATCATAGATGTGGATATCTCTGTCAGACTTACAGAATAATGTAAATGGCTTAGCCATCCCTATTAAGAGAGAAATTATCTTAAATATCACCCAACGAGAGGGGGCACACCTAGTAGGCTTACAGGAAACCCACTTAGATAAATCAGAAGATAAAAACTTAGCCATGAGAGGATATGAATTGCTATCAGATTCTTCGTGCAAGGGGTCTAGATGAAGAGGAGTGGTATTGCTGCAACACAGAAATTGTCCCATGGATATCTGGGAGAAACAAGAGGATGAGGAAGGGAGATATGTAATGGTAAAAGGTTCTTGCCTTGGAGAAATGCTTATGATTACGGTTATATATCTCCCTTTTAGGACTGAGTTATGTAATATAAGGGAAACGCTTTTAGAAATAATATATTTCCATGAGGAAATATTAATATGTATGGGGGATTGGAATATGATTTTTCATCAAAATGAGGCAGTTGGGGTAAGGGGGCAAAGAAAGGTGTAAACATTTATTGGAACAGTACTTTCTTCTCTGCTAAACATTTTAGATGGTCTGTAATCAATAAAATATTTTTTACTAGGAAGCACAGAGAGCTAGCAGTTGCATTAAATAGTTCACCGATAGTATACTTTGAGAATGAGGAGTCAAAGACTTTTTAGACAAACACTGGAGATTTCTGACCTATAAAATACAATGGTGAGGGTATAGAAATTGGACTCAAAAACTTATATGATCACTAGTTGAGGGGACTGAAAACCATCAGAGCTCTGAATGTGATGCAGTCAAAACTAAAATTAAGTCTAATATTAGATTTTAATATTAAAATTATTAGAGATGATAGTGGATGATTATTTTAATTTTGACCTGCATATACAAAATTGCATAAGAAAAACTCATCAAAAACTAGGGATGTTTTATAGACCCAAAAATGTTCTCACCAATGCAACTTAAGCTATACTTCTCACTACTTATCTCCTCCCTTTTTATGGTGCTCCCATCCTTATTAACTTTCAGGCATCACAAAAATCAAAACCAGAACAGTGCTATAACAAAGTGGCTAAATTTGCAGCAAATACCCCTTTCAGAACCCACCACTGTATAGCACTAAAATGCATAAATTGGTTAGAACTACCCCATCAACTAACGTATACACAGCTTCTTACCACCTATAAAATTATCCAGAATCCATCTGCTTATACAGCACTAAATAACATTCTGCACAACTATGTTCCTATTTGGTCATTATAGTCTAATGACCAAAAAACAATCTGTCCACAGACCTATCAAATGTGCTGGGCATTAACTGTACTCGTATCCTGTTACTAAGGCCCAGAACTCCTTACATAGGCTATACTCATCTACTGGCAGCACAAGTAGACAAAATTGTACCTTGTGGAAGGGAGAAGTACTTCTGACAACATTATGAGAACTCTTATGTTAGTACAGAAATCACATAAAAGGAAGAAACAATTGCTATTAATGAGCTTAGATGCTGAAAAAGCATTTGATAGAGTAGAATGGTATTTCTTATTCCAAATCCTGCTTAGAGTGGACTTCCCCCTAATTTTGTGGGGGTGCTTTCTTTTATTTACAGGAAGTCGAAGGCACATGTCAAAATAATGAATAAGATATCTAAACATTTTCAGCTCATTTGAGGTACTAGACAGGGCGGCCCACTCTCTCCCCTGGTGTTTGCCATCTATTTAGAACCCCTTGTGTTTGAACTTAGAATATCCCCCTTGGAGGGATATTGCTGAGCAAACCTGAATATTAAAATTGTACTCTATGCAGATGACATTATTATATCTCTTGTTAATCCAGAAAAAAAGATTTAGAAGAGTTAATGAACAGAATAAAACAGTTTGGGGAAAGTCAGTGTACAAATTCAGTCTTGATAGGACACAAACTCTCTTTCAGAACATTCCACAAAAGAGAAATTTATTAGATAGATTTTTGTTTTTACATGAAGATCGAGGTATGAAGTATCTAGGTGTATGGGTAAGAGAATCATATAAAATGTTTACTAAGCAAGCATTTAAAGAGATGATCTGACTGTGTTGCCTTCATTTGCTGTTCAGCCTGTGGGTTCAGATCTGAGGATTGAATCCAACTCGGCTGCATACTAAAGCTCCAAGATCCGAAATCTGGGCTGCTTCCCTACCCATAGTGTTCCTCTCCTCCAAATCCCTCCGATCGAGTTTGCTGCACTACTATGTATCATCTAATCATACAAGTAGAAATAAATCATCCAAAGGCAACAGGAAAAGTCAGGAATGAATACTTCAGGAGCTCAAACGGTAATGAAGTATTTGTCTAAATAACTCCGTTAGGTCTTTCCACAGGTAGGGGGGATGGAGGGTGGGAAGGTTGGAAGAACGAATGAGAGGCAACAACTCAGATGGAAAGTTATGGTGAGTACATAACTTCTTTATCTGATGTTGTTGCCTTCATAGGTTCATAGGTTGGTACTAGGCTATCGGCCCTAGAGCCTATGCAAGCCTAGCCATAACAATTCCCTGGATATTTCTTCCCATAATATTTACTTCTCTGGACCCCTGTCTAGCAGGGTGACTGACATGATCCCTGGGGTGAATTTCCTATCTCCCATGCAATCATCAAGGTTCATTTTGAAGAGGGCCAATGAGGCGCTCTGCTTGACATGTATGGGCAGTCTATTCCAGAGTATGGGGAGTCTCCTGGGTCAGGAACCTATCCCTCCAGCATGTTTTGTTCATTGTGATGACAAGGTTTAGATCCCTGGAGCGTGTGGCTCTGAAGGATTGGGATTTCTTTAAGTGGAGCATGTCCAACAGCTCAGGGTTTGACATGGCCTTGTATGTTAAGCAGAGATTGCCTCTGAGTAGACGATATGCCACAGAGTATAGCTGGAGTTTTTTTAGACAGTCGGCATATGGCATCTGCTTTAGGCCTGTGATTCTTTTAGTGAAGTATTTCTGTGGCCTTTCCAACTGATGCAGATGTCTTGTGAGGTACATACCAAATGGGGCATTATACTCTATAATGGGTCTAATGAGGGATGAGTACAGTGGGACAATGACCTCCTTTTTTCTGGATGAAAAGCCCTTAGTGATGAGGTGTGCCACATAGAAGGATTTCCTGACTGTTGTGGCGATGTGGTTATCGAAAGTGAGACCACTGTCCACCTGTGTCCCTAAGTCTCTCATCACACTTTTGAAGTTTAGTGTCCTGCCACCTATGTGGTAATTCATGGGTACATTTTTTTTCCAAAGGGGATAACTATGCATTTTTTGGCATTAAGCTTGAGCCCATGGCTCTGGCACCAGGCATCTGTTTCTGTAAGGACCTTTTGTAGAACATTCGCATAATTTGGGGATTCAATAATGGCTCCCAGTTTGCAGTCATCTGCAAACTTTGTTAGCCAGAGTCCCTTAGTGTTGGCCTGTACTTCAGAGAAGTAGATGCCAAACAAGAGTGGTCCCAGGACTGAACCCTGAGGTGCTCCACTTTTCACTTGTCTGGAGCTGGATTTGGAGTTGGCTACTTTTATAGTCTGGGTTCTGTCAGTAAGCCATTTGCTCTTCAACTTGTGGGACAGGGTCCGCAGTGACAGAAGAACTTGGGAGGCCCTCATGGAATGATATTCTGGAGCACAGCAGAACCAAAGGAGGCTCTACTCCTGAAAATAATGTCTAATTTGTAATGAGATATAAAAGTATGGTGGCTTGATCAGGTACCGGCTCCGCAAATATCATCAATGGGAAGGTTTGACCAGAATGCTGAGGAGGTGGAAACAGACCTAGTAGAATTTATTTATTTATTTTTATTTATTTTACATTTGTTGATCAGGATAGTCTGACTGAGCTGAGTGGCCCTTTTTCAGCAGAGGCCCGGGGAGAAAAGCTCCACAAGCATTAAAATAAAGGTTATTCAAGAGCATTAACAGAGCAATTCAAAAAACAAAAAAGAAAAACATTTTACAATAGAAATATAAAGAAGTATCTTAAGTATGCTATATAACAGTATATAAACAAAATGGAAACATTAACTGATGTTATACGTCAGGTTTGAAGGAGGGAGATGAGAAGTGTGACATTAATAGTGGTAAGAGGTGGTTACAGTTCATGGTAAAGACAGCTGGAGTCATAGAGGTAAGGAAGGCTGGGAAGGACTAAGAGGTAGAGTGAGGAAGAGGTTAATAAGCAAAATCAGCATAGAAGACAGGATAGGTAGGGTAGTAGGGAAGATTAAGAGGGGTGAGTACAGTGGCAGTACCAGTTGCTTTTTAGGTATTCCTTGGTAGCCTCTTTGAAATGTTTAAGTGGAGTGAGGGACCTAATTTCAAAAGGTAGCCTGTTCCAAGAAGTGGTTGGATGGTAGCTATAGAGGTTATATCCTATTTTGGACTTGGTTTTATAGATCTGTAGGAGGTCTTGGTCTGAGCTGCATAGAGACTTAATGGGAGAATAATGAGAGATGAGAGGAATTAAGCTGGGGCAGTAGGAAGGTAGATATAGAATGGAATGAATAATTTGGAGCTGCGAGAGGAGGAGCTGGTGGTGTAGTTCAAGCCAGTTTAGGGGGTTCAGTGATAGACAGTGATGGGATTTCTACTTTTGATGTGCTGCGAATCTGGATATCATATTATAGGTTGATTCAAGTTTGGTAAGTATGGAGGAGTTGAGATTTGTAAGAATTTATGAGCTATACAGGAGACTAGGGAGGAGGTAAGCATGAGATAAGGTTACTTTTGCTTTGTTAGTGAGAAACGTTTTATTTCTATATAGGCGGCCCAGTTTTAGATGAGTCTTTTGGATACAGTTATTAATGTGCAAGTCAAATTTAAGTTGATCATCTTAGAGACAGTATTGAGAAGGTAGGTTTAAGATGGCAAAGATTTTTAGGTAAGAGTAGGAGTTGGGTTCAGGATAAGCAAGTTATTAGCAAGCCAGGTTTCAACTGAGTTAAAGGATGTCTGAGTGGAAGATAGGAGTTCAGAGGGGGAGTCAGCAATAGTGATGACTGTAGAGTCATCTGCATATTGTACTAGGGAAGACTTGGGGCATGATGCATAGAGTAAATTGGTGAAGATATTGAAAAGTAATGGGCAGAGTACTGAGCATTGGGGGACTCCAATATTAACTGGGAGAGAAGGGGAGAGAGCAGAAAGCCATCTCACAGAGTGCATTCAGTTTGTGAGATAACTGGAAAACCAAGCAACAGTAAAAGTGGCGAAGTTAAAGTTAGTCAGTTTAGTCAGAAGAAAAGAGTAAGACAGTGTCAAAGGCTTTAGATAGGTCTAAGAAAAGGCAAGAGATGAGTTTATTAATATCTCTGGCCGGAGAAATAGTGTCAAGGAAGGATATGAGGGCAGTGGTGGTACTATGTTTGGGGCAAAAGCCATGTTGTGTAGGTGTGAGCAGGTTTTCCTAAAGTAGATATTGTATGACTTGCTTATGTACGCATTTTTCCAAAACTTTAGAGAGTGGAGATAGGATTGCTATGGGCCTAAAGTTATAGATTTCTGTATAGTTACCCCCTTTGTGCATAGGTAGGGTTTAGAATTCTTTCCAGATAGAGGGGACCTTTGACTCAGAGACAGAGCAATTTATCAAGATAGATACAGGGAGAGCCAGTGAGTCAACAGCTAACTGAAAGAAATAGGAAGGAATATTGTCAGCTGATGTGGAGCAGGGTTTTAGTTTGGAGAGTGAAGATTTAATGTAGCTAGTAGGAACAGATCTGAGAGAGAAAGTAGTAGAGGAGTTTGGGATAGAAGAGGATTCAGAGGAATCAGTAGTCAAGTTGTTTTTAAAGTTTGTTGTAGTAAAAGAGGGATCAGAGGTAATCATTTTAGATAAGGATTCACTGAAATCGTTGTTAAAGATAGTAGCAGTTTCTTCTGGGTTCTTGTTAGGACAGGGACTGGGAGAAGGGTTCCTGGGATGCAGTATTTGGTTTATAGAGTTCCAGAATTTTTTTGGGTTTGATCTTTGAGTTGGGGGGGGGGGGGTAAGGTAAAATTCTCTTTTATCTTTAATAATATATTTTTTGTAATATTTCTGAGTTCTTTATACTTTTGTAAATCAGTAGGGTGTCTAAATTTTAACCCATGTTTTCCACATCCTGTCTTGTTTTCATTAGGGTCGAGTAGCATTGGTTAACCAAGGGGATATGTTTGATTTAATATGAACTGTATGGAGAGTTGCAAGACTGTCGAGAATATTATGATGAGACTTATGGTGAGAATATTAATGAGACTTAATATGACACGACAAGGGGATGCTCCTTCTGGAGTAAGCAAGCTTATTGCAGTTGGTAATCCAGTGAGCCAGAGTCACTTTGGAAACTGGTTTACCAAACTTGGTCTTAGAAAAAGAATCAAAAAGATGATCAGATTTTCTGAAAAATTTAGTTCTGTCCAAACAGAAGCGAGACTGTCTGTGTACATCCAACATATGAAGTTGATACTCTCCTCTGTTTTGAAAGTTAGGAAAGAAAACTGGCAGATTAATAACATGGTTTATGTTAGCCTCAGAAGTGACCTTGGGCAGAAAGGAAGGGTTAGTACACAAAGTAACTCTGTCTGTGTGAAAAAACAAATATGGAGGCTTACAAGACAAAGTCTGTAATTCAGACACTCTTTTTGATGAAGTAATGGCCACCAAGAAAATGGTCTTCCAGGTCACAAACGTTAAATCAACATTAGCTGAAGGTTCAAATGGGGGGTGAGACTAAAGCTTGTAAAACCAAGGTGAGATCCCAGGGAGCAACAGGCTCCTTAACAGGAGAGCAAAGGAGAAAGGTACCTTTTAAAAAGGCCTTGCACAACTTAGATGAGGCTAGAGAAAGAATTTTCCCCAATGTGAAAATTGGAAATGGCCGCCAATTACAATTTCACCGTAGAAAAACTAGGTTGGTTATGAAAAAATGGAAGCAGGAAAATCTAAAACCGTAGGAACCGGCTCTGTAAAAGGGCCCAAATTGTTATGATGAGCCCAAATGGAGAACCTCTTCCACTTGCTATTGTGTAATTTCCTCATGGACAGTTTATGTGTTGCAATCAAAATTTTTCTAACTGGGGAAGAAAGCCCAGGTGTTTTAGCCAGCACTGGAACTGGAGTAACCAGTCTCTTAGTTTCCGGTTCAGTAGATCTGGATGGGAATGTCCTGAGAGATGAGACAAGAGATTTGGAGAGGGATCCAGAGTCTGAGGTGGACAGTCCAGGTGAGACCAAAGGAAGGGAAACCAAACTTGTCGGGGCCAAAAGGTAACAATGAGGATCACTTGTCACTTCAACCTCTGAGCTTTTTGCAGAAACTTGGGAATGAGGGGAAGAGGGAGAAAGGCATAAAGTAGTCCAGGGGGCCAAGCATGGACTAGAGCATCTGTCAGTGACTGTCCCTGAGGAGAGATCAGGGCAAAATACTCACTACACTTGGTGTTGGAGGGAGAAGCAAAGAGATTGCAGAAAGGTTGACGCCATCTCTGGAAGATCATATTTGTCACTGAAGGTTTCAGGGACTACTCATGAGGCATCACAATGGTCCTGCTGAGCCTATCCACCAGGATGTTTGACTTCCCCAGAATGTGCGTTGCTACAGAAAAGCAGTTGCAAGGGATTGCCCATTGTCATAGCCTCATGGCCTCTTGACACAAGGGGTAAGACCTGGTTACTCCCTGTTTGTTGATGTACCAGACCACTAACATGTTGTCTGTCTGAATTGCAGTACTTCCTGTGGGAAGAGAGGACTGAAGAGCTTGCAATGCAAGAAGCACCACTCTCATCTCCAGAACATTTGTATGCAAGTTGGTCTCTAGGGGGGACCACGTGTCTTGGACTGTTTGTCCCCGATAATGCCCCCTACCTGAAATGGGATGCATCTGTGGTCACAGTGGCCTTGGGAGGGGGAAGGATGAACGAGCAGTCCTGAAGGATGTCCTTGGATTGGAACCACCATAGAAGAGATTGTTTGCATGCTCGGGAAATTCTGATTGGGTAATTCAATGGATAGTAAAAAAGGGACCATTGGACCACCAAGTCCACTGAAGTACTCTCATAAGAAGGCATGCTACTGACACCAGGGTAATCATGGCCACCATGGACCCCAAGGCCCTTAGAACAAGACTTGCTGGGGGGAGAAGGAATGTCCAGGATTTGTTTGACATGAGACCTCAAGGTGGAAATTCTGTCTGGAGGAAGAAGCACTAAAGAACATATGGTGTCCAGACAGGCTCTGATAAAGTCTTTGATTTGGACCGGTTGAAGTTGAGAATTTTTTTAGATTGATAGAGATGCCCAAGGTCGAGGCTAGATGGAACAGGAATTATCTGGCTTCTAGTAGTCGATGCCTGGTGGGAACAGTTAGGAGCCAATCGTCAAGATATGGAAACATGTGAAATCCACGCAGTCTCAGGTGGGCTGCCACTACTGCCATGCATTTGGTGAACACCCTGGGGACTGTGGTGAGACCAAAGGAAAGTCATCTGAAGTGGTAGTGATTGGCTCCCAGCTGGAAGGGGTGGAACCTTCTGGAGCATGTGATAGTACACATCCAGAAGGTCTATAGAGCACATCCAGTCGTCCTTCTGCAGGAAGGGCAGAATGGACTGAAGTGTGACAATTCGGAACTTTGAATTGGCAATTGATTTGTTGATGGGTCGTAAGGTCCAGAATGGGCTGAAGTCCCCTGTCTTTTTGGCACTGAAAATAATCTGAAGTAGATACCTGAACTGAGTTGGTCTGGGGGGGACTTTGGATGACTCTTTCTGAAAGCAGCTTCAAAGTTTCTGAGGCTACAGCCTCTCACTGATTGGGTGGAACATCAGGGAGGGTTCTGCTTGGAGAGGGTTTTGGAAAAGGGTATTGAATATCCTTTGGATATAATTTTTAACACTCAACAATCTTTTGTGATGGCTTCCCAGGCTGTTGGGTGTAAAGACAAACATTCCCCAACTGCCTCTTTAAAAGAGCAGTCAGGCAATCCCTCAGGATCGCTGATTGGGTCTGTCTGAGAAATTATCTCAAGACCCTTGATTCATTGGATCCCCTCTGCCATGATGGTGGTATCTGCCATTATAACCATTTCCTCCTCTGCTTCTGGGAGGAAGGTCTCTCTGTGAATCCTGAAAAGGACCTTCCGAACCACAACTTCTTACCTGCATGCTGGTTCCTGGAAAAGGTCTGTTGTGGGGTAGCAAAGTGGATTCTGGTGGCAGACAAGGTCCTTTCATCCTTTTCATTTTGGGAGAGAGTGTGTCTGACCATTGGACTGAAGAGAGTCGATGTGTCTAAAGGGGTGTTGGTGAAGGACACCTTATAGGGTTCCAAAAAATCACTCATCCAGGCATGGGATCTGGTAGCAATGCTGCCCATGTGGCACCTTCTGCAGCATGAGAAATTAACCTCATGTACATGTTTGAAATAGACTGAAGGGTGGCCATCCTAGAGGAAAAGGTCTTCTGATCCTCAGCAGACATGGACCCTGGGCATAACTAGAGAGTTCCTTGACTAAGTCCTGTATAGTCTGGTTACATGTGCCAAATAATTCAGCACTCACAATGGAAAGGTTGCTGAAGCGTATACCCACTTACCAAACCTGTCTAAGGCCCTTGACTCCCTGTTAGGGGGATAGATGGTGGATCTCTCCTGGGCCAGTTCCTTTTTGATGGCTGCTGCTACCACCATGGTATTGATGGGAACACCCTTGGTCCAGTAGGGTTGGTTGGGAGGGGTGCTAAAAATCTTGTTGGGCTGTCTTGGGATAGGTTCCACTGTGTCCGGCTCCTTCCACACCCTGCGTGACACAAGGTCCATAAAGGGATCCACAGGGGTGATACCCAAAATTTAGATGGGCCTGACACAAAACCTTCCATAAACACCGCTTTCTCTGGGTTAGGGTTTTGGGAAGACCAACCACCTTTTTGGTGTAGGATCTCCATGATGTCCCCAAAGGAGACATCCACAAGTGGTGATCTAGGGGACTCTCCCCTTCATCAAGATCAGTGTCCTCAGTGAGGAATTCCAAAGGGGAATCCAGTTGTCTCCTTTTGCACTTGTGTTTCTCAGGGACCTCCTCAGTGGGGTGCTACGGGGAGGTATCAAAAGACTATGGGTGCTCCAGAAGGGAAACAGTCTGCAAGTCTTTCTGGGCAGGCTGTTCCTTAGGAAACAGGGTAGATGGCTTAGACACAAAGGCTGCTGGAGGGGGGCTGGGCTCCAAAGCAGGTAGAGTCTATCTTCTTCTGGGCACAGAGAGAAACCTCTCCACCACCTTGAATGTCAAGGGAGATCGAGACACTGAGGGCACCCCTGATGGAGCTGAAGCTGTTGACGGGGGGAAGCTTTACAAATCCCAACCACCTCCAGATCCAAGTGAGGAGTCAGAGCTGAGCTATCAAGTGCCAAGGACCTGAGGGGAAGAGACAGCTCCAAAACCTTTGTGGCTGTCAACCCCTCGGGCTTGATGCCAAAGCTATGGCTCCAAGAGCCACTCTGCCCAGAAACGGTCATTGCCAGGTGAGTCAGGGAGACCATTGGAATTGACAGTACTTGTCAGCTCTGACATCTCAACTCTAGGAAATCTTGGACCTGATAACTGTGAAACTGGGGGTTGTATTGGAAAATGAGATATTGGAGCAAAGGCAGGAATATTGCTCATGGATCCAGAGGGGTAGCAAGCAAGATTCCCAGCTGGATTTGTGTCTTGAGAAATTTTACCATCATGCTGTCAACCTCAGCTTTGAAAAGGCTTTGAGAGGACCTAGTGGAGGAAGCAACAAAAGCAGGCCTAGAAACTGGCCTTAAGGGTTGCAGGAGAGGAGACTTAGGCCTAGATGTCACCAGCTCCAGGGAGAAACTATGGGTCCAGTGTTGAGGGGAGGCCTGGATGACTATGGGAGCTGAAGTAGTGGGATCCAGTGGCTTGGTTGACTTGGCAGGAGGTTCCCCAGACTGATAGGACTTAATGGGGGACCTCTTGTGATCTTTGTGTATTTTGGACAGGGTTTGAGCCCCTGAAGTGGACAGTGTGGCAGATGAAGACTGTTGAAGGAAGGAGGTCTTTCAGGATGAATTTGTTCCTGCTATCAATTAAAGCTCACTGGTTAAACCCAGCACAAATACTGCATGATAAGTCCAAGTGGGCAGTCCCAAGACACACCACTCACTCCGAGTGGACATCTGAGAGTGGAATCTTGTGCCCACAGCACACATTTCTTTGAAACCTGCGGGTTTGGGATCAGCCATATTCAGTCCAAAAAATAAACCAGCACACACGCACACAACAATGAAGATGTTCAAAAGGAAAAGAATCTACCTACTAAACTAAAGTTAGCCTTTTTTTTTTTTAGTTTTTTGTTTTTACAAAGGTAAGAGAAGAATACAGCTAAAAAGGGGTAGGGAAGGGATAGGGACTGTCTGGTGGAAAGAAGCTACAAGCCCGAAAGACAAAATATCCAACACAAAGATAAATTATAAAAAGAAATTTTTAGAGGAGAGAGAAAGCAACAGAAATACAATATAAAAGTTTGTGAAAACTTACAAAAACCCCCAAGGAGCTCACACAAACAGATTCCAGATGCTTGACAAAATGTGGCAAATGTGATCTGAGAGGCAACAACTCAGATGGAATGTTATGGTGAGTCCATAATTTCTTTTTGCAAAGAATAGATGGAATATTACATAAATGGCAACATTTAAACCTAGAATTTGATCAAAAAAAAATCCAGATTCTGCATTGTCACATAATACCTCATGTTTTATACTTGGGGCAATCATACTGGGTTCCCCTGGCCCAAGATGTAGTTATTAAGCTCCAAAACGGGATGAGAAATTTCTTTTGGCTGGGAATAATTCCAAGGGTCTTTTGGGGAAAGTAGTTATGTTAAAAGAGCAGGGAGGTCTTGCTGCTCCTGACCTAGATAAGTATATAAGAGCTATACAGCTAAAATTATTTAGTAATTTTGTTGCACAAGAGCAGTGTAGGGCGGCAGCAGTGGTGCAACGGTTAGCGTTGCCGCCTCACAGCAAGAGGTTCTCCGGTTCAATTCTCAGCTGGGGTGCCTTCTGTGCAGAGTCTGCATGTCCTCCCTGTGGTCATATGGGTTTCCTCCAGGTGCTCTGGTTTCCTCCCACATCCCAAAGACATGCAGTAGGTGGATTGGATACTCTAAAATTGGCCCTAGGTGTGTGTGTGTGTGTGTGTGTGTGTGTGTGTGTGTGTGTGTGTGTGTGTGTGTGTGTGTGTGTGTGTGTGTGTGTGTGTGCATGTGTGTGCCTTCTGTGGAAGGTTGGGTGCCGGGCTGGCAACTCGACACCGTAAAACTCCACTGCCAGTCATGAGCAGACAGATGATCTGCTGTGGCGACCCCTAACCGGGAAAAGCCAGAAGAAGAAGTTGCACAAGAGCAGTGTGGCAAAATATGCTAAAAGATTAAAATGAATGGCTGGGACAGAAGGATATTTTTGAGGCTTTTCAGAGTGGAAAATAGTAAAGATTGACCAACCAGTGATGAGCTCACTGAGGTCCTCTTTAAGAAAGAGTTAAACGGGCATCTGACTAGGGATTGAAGAAGCAAATCACTTCCTATAGGTGGTGATATCTAAACTAAGAGAGGAGGAAACACAGCACTGGACTGGAGAAAACTGAGGACAAATGTAACTTATTACGATGAGATGATTTTGGATAGAAAAGCTATTGAGTGGGGCAGGGCATCACAGAAATTTGGACTACTGCAAGTGTTATGAAGGATTATATGAAATTACAAGATGAAATGGTAAAAACTAAATGGTCTCAGGTGAACGAAAATAATTGACAAAGTAAATTAATATGGTTCATGTTTCAGAGAGATGCAGTTTTGGGCCTATACAAGCTATTGCAAAGGGAAGATAGAACATTAGCAGAAGTTAAAAGATCCTTGGAAGACCAGTTAGGCTATGAAATGCAGCAATCACAGTGGGAGTGGATATGTACCTTACCTAGCAAAAATATAAGGTCACAAAAATTTTGAATTTTCTGGTGGAAGTGTTTGGACAAGTTTTTTTATACCCCAAATAGGTTATCAAAACATTTTCCTAAAACTCATAGGTTGCGTTGGAGATGTAATTTGGAGAATGTTGGAGAGTGGTACCACATCTTCTGATGGTACTTCACTATGACTTGACTCAAGAAGGATTTAAATGAAATATTAGCTAAGATAAGGGTTTTAAAAGACCTTAGGTTTACAAATAAAAGCTTTTTCCCTGAGGCTATGGGAACAATTAGAATGGAAAGATAACTAGGTAAGTTAAGAGTGTATCTTTTTGTCATGCCAAGAACTGGAAAGCCCAATTTAAAAATATTTGTTGAGGTGGTGGAAGCTGGGAAAACAAATATGAGGAACAGATTTTGCATAGAGTGGAAAAGTGGCAGGTGCATGGAATAGCCTCCATGAAACAGAAGTAATTTCAAAAGCTGTGAAAGAATTTATCAGTTTGAGATCCAGAAAAAACAAGTCGAAGGAAGGATGAGAACAGAAAGACAGCAGCATTAATGATCAGGTAGGTAAGAGTGACTCAGATGTTAACTTATAGTGATGCATTTGCACATGAGCTATCAGTAACTCATAGTACAGCCCATAACCCTGTTGTTAAGTTATTGCTATTATACACTGGTTTGCATTTTTCCTTGTTTCCTTTTTTATTCTACAGTTGTCTTACATCATTTTGTTGTGACTATCTGTCCTGTCCCTTCATTCTTCTGATTGTCAGCACATTTGTGGTTATGTTCTCAACCTGTGAATATTGAAGTGAGCTGCATAACCGAAGATGTGATGATGTTTCATAAAATTATTTTATCGACGAATATCTTCCCAGGATAAGTAACCACTAGCACTAAACGTACCGAAAACAGAACCGCACCAACCACAATACACACAGGAGGGGGGCTACAGCTCCCACATCCCCCAATATGGGGGACTGCGCCAATCCCCCAACTAAATATACCATCTATGAGATCACGCTACAGTTGGGAAAAGGGCAAAATTCACCTTGTTGGCCAACAGGTTACTTACCCTGGGGAATACATTCGCCTTTCAGGTATTTCGCTGAAATGAGTTTTTGTTGATTTCATCTTAATGATGTCTTCTATCTTCTGGGATTTTGATATTTTCAGGTAAACCCATATATGTGTGTGTGTGTGTGTGTGTGTGTGTGTGTGTGTGTGTGTGTGTGTGTGTGTGTGTGTATATATATATATATATATATATATATATATATATATATATATATATATATGGATTCCTATTACAAGAACGAAAGTTCACAACTTCGAACTTGTAATAGGAAGCCTCACTTAGGCAAAAGTTCACTTTAACGAAAGTGAACTTCCACGAAAGTGCACTTCACCGAAAGTACTGCAGCACAGTGGAGGACAGTAAAAAACAAGCAATGTCCTCCAGTATGGTGCGCTACTCACAGACCTTAGGGTTACGGCACGGGTTAGGGTAAGGGGATAGTTAGTAAAGCTATCCCCTTACCCTAACCCATGCCCTAACCCTAAGGTTCGTGACTATCGCACCATAGTGGAGGACATTGCTATTTCCTTCACTGCACTGCAGTCATCACGGACCTTAGGTTTAGGGCACGGGTCATGGTAATGGATAGCCCTATGGGCTGTCTGCTTATCATGACCCGTGCCCTAACCCTAAGGTCTGTGAGTACTGCACGGAAGTTCAGTACAACGCCCGTTCGTTGTACTGAACTTCGCGTAAGTGCACTTTCGATTAAGTGCACTTTCACTGCAGTGTGCATTCCATATACTATTTCAAAGTAGTGAACCTTCGATCTAGTGTATGGAATCCATATATATATATATATATATATATATATATATATATATATATGGACTTCCTATTCCTGTGGATACCAAGGTATGTGTTGGTCTTTCCATGCTAGTTACAGGGATCTTTCAGAGACAAATTGGGGAAACTTGCAAATAGGCTTGTCTCATTAGGATTTTATTTTTTTTTCCTTCTTATCTATGTAAATATCCATTTTGCTGTTTATGTAATTTTACGTACAGCCAACATTTGTACCCTAATAACTATGTATATCGTAAACACTGTCAATCTTGTGATTCTCTTCCTGGAGACTACATTGTACATATTTTGTATATATCCATGTTTCATAAGTGCTTTGTTTATACATGTAACTTAGAGCTTTTCTCCCTGGGCCTCTGCTGAAAATGGACTATCCCAGTCAACAAATGTAAAATAAAATAAATAAATAAATAATAGCTGTATCTTAGGTGTCAGCCTGTAGAATACTTTAGATGTTCCTCAGTACATTGCTATCACATGCAGGAGAGCACAGCTAATTTTCCAGTACACTAGGAAAGAGACACCACCATGTGTTCCTTCTGTAATAACATGTGAAGACCCACCTGGTGTCCATGGACAGTATTAACTGTTAAGTAATGTGCAATGAACAGGAACTAATAGCCCATGTTACTGAACAGCACACTTACAGTGCCCATGATTCCCACATATTGCATGCACATCATCTGTATCATTGCTTCCTGCATGCAGACATCGCACAGGACCACATAGTAGGTAAGTGCAGGCACACTAGTGTGCCTACATATCCTCAGCCAAATACATAATATCTACACAAGACTCCTCTCCTAATGTATTGGAAACCTACTCTTGCCCAAACTCACTAGCACAAAAGTTCCATGACTTTGTGATTTCAAATGCCCTGGAACAAATTGTCCATATCCTGACAAGAGGAAAAAACATTCTAGATCTGGTCCTCACCAACATGTCAAACAGGTGCACTGCTGCAACTGTTGGACCCTCATTAGTTAAAACTGACCACAAATCAGTCACCTTCAAAATGACACTAACACGAGAACTCATAAAGGGTAAAATCAGACTAAAAAAATTCACCAAGGCAAACCTAACCCTCTTAGGTGAAAGTATAAGTGCATTCCAAGCCCCACCCCAAGCTGAAAGTAGTAACTATGCCGAAGCTTACACTAAAGCCCTGTACAAACACTTGCATAAGTGTATAAACTCAGCTGTTCCAGAAAGAATTAAAGCCAGAGCTCCAAGCAAAAACAAGCTGCCCTTGTGGACATCCAGCATCAACAAACTCTACAATAAATGCAAAATGTGGCTGTCCAAGAAAACAAAGGCAAGGCTCCAACAATGGAAAAGCACCCTCCTCAGCCTCAACAGGCAAATAAGACAACTTGTCAACTCCTCCAAGAGCTCCTTTGACAGAAACCTAGCAAGTACTGCAAGGATAACCTTAAGGCCATTTACGTACATAACCTAACTGTTTACCTTTGAAAGGTTGAAAATTAACCTACCGAATGGCCCTTTGTGCAAACCGGAATGACGAAAATCGTCAGTCCGATCTGCACCGAAGATCGTAAATCAGAAAATCGAAAACCAGATTTGCTGATTTTCGAACTTCAATTCGAAAGACAAAACGTAATGCAGGGGGGGCTGCACCCCCCCCATGCCCCCCACCCCCATACTTTATTATTTTAACTCCAAGGTCGCACTACAGTGGGGAAAGGGTCCACTTCCCAATCCCCACTATAGTGCACCTCACACCGAAAATACAGAATCTGCAGTGAGCGAACGTTACTGTGCATTCGCTCATTACACATTCAATGCATTTTGTTTTTGGCCTTCTGAAAACTTGAAAAAGTCCTTTCGGACTTTTGTATTTCACACATGTGCATTACGCATATGCAAAGGTAAACCTAACCTAACGGGTAGAACCCAAGCATGTGCAGAACTAATAGCCAGCGGTATCACACACACTGACTCAACAGAGACAGCAAACCTGCTAGCAGATAGGTTTGGAGAAAATTTCACTCCCTTACGCCCTCCTAACTTACAACAAGCCCTCCCCCAAACTTCCCCACCACATTACATATCTGAAGAGCAGGTTCTCATTGCCCTGTCCAAGGCAAAAAACAGCCTGTTTGGGACCAGATGATATCCCAGGATGTCTTCTAAACAGGCTAAAACATGAACCAGCATCACCAATAAGTATCCTTTTCAATCATAGCCTAACCACAGGTTTTGTTCCTGCGGAATCAAAGTCAAAGTTAAAGTAAATGTTATTATCATTTAGAACTACATACGTGTAGCCTAAACAAAATTTTATTCATCAGCTCAGTTCTTGAGATTACAAAGGAAAGTGAAAGAACACATACAAGTAGAGAAATAAACATAACTAATAAATACAATACTACTACCAATACACACAAGAAAAAGCAGAGACATTTACCAACACACATATAAGAAAAGAATACTCTCCCCTGAGTTAAATTAACTTCCCTATTTAAAGTAATACAAAACACACTACAGACTGCAATGCTTAAGTTATTTGTCTAATATTGCACGTGAGTAAGTTAAATAATACTGACTCTGGATATAATAAATAAATATTGCACTTACTTGGAATATATGTAAGTATATATTGCACAAATATATAAAAATTGACTTATGTGTCCAGACCCCTGGGATTAGTGCCCGAGTTCAAAAATCTAATCACTGTAGTGTAGAAACTGTTACTGAACCTTGTAGTCTTGCAACGGATGCTGCGATATCTCCTGCCAGATGCCAGATGCTTAAACAGTCCATGCGCAGGATGTGTGTTGTCCTGTATTATTTTGATGGCCTTTCAGTTGCTTCTTACAGAATAAAGATGTATCGATGGAAGGCTGGAACCTGTTACCTTCTCTACAACCCTCACCACTCTGTAGTGCCTTCCTTTCTGTAATTGTGCAGCTTACAAACCACACTGTGAAGTTGCTGGGGAGGATGCTCTCTATTGCACCTCTATAGAAGGTGGAGAGAATATGAGGCGGAAGCTTAGCTTTTTTTAGCCTTCTTAAAAAGTGGAGGCATTGGTTTGCTTTCTTGACCAGTTAGCTGGTGTTTCCCAACCATGAGAGATCCTCTGATATGTGGAATGGAGAACAGCTACAGTTATTCCCCTCCACAAAGGTGGCCTAGCAACAGACCTAGGGAATTATAGACCCATAAGCCTGACCAGCCTCATCTGTAAGACCATGGGATGTATCATTATAGGCCCCATAAATAAACACATAAGTGACCTCCAAACCCTGGATCCTACCCAGTTTGTCTTCGTGAAGGGCAGATCTTGCCTGTTAAGTCTGGTGGATTTCTTTGAAAGTGTGACCAAGGCCATTGATGAGAGCAAATCTGTGCACACAGCATAACTCAACTTATCAAAGGCTTTTGACACAATCCAACATTCAGGCATTACTGATAAACTTAGCAAACTGAATGTAAACCCCTTTGTTGTAATATGGGTTGCCACATGGCTCACAACCCAGGCACACACTATCAGAGTGGGTGACTGCACATCAGCCAGAAGACTTGTTACCAGGGGGGTGCCACAGGTGTCACTACTGGGCCCCCTACTGTTTGGTATATACTTCTCAGAAGTTCAGGTCAGAACTAAAGGGTTGTGGCTGACCAAGTTTGCAGATGACTGCAAATTAGATGCAATCATTGACTCCCCAAAAGATGCCAGTATACTCCAGGAAGGTCTCACGCAGACCAACTACTGGTGTACTAGTCACAGTCTAAAACTAAATGCAAAGAAATGCATCATCATTCCCTTCAGCACAACCAATGTCCATTGGCACTATTAAATCAAAAACTATACCCTAAGTACCCTTGAACTTGTAAGGGACCTGAGATCACAGGCTGACTGCGACCTTAACTTCGACCACCACATGTCTACTATAGTAAGGAAAGCTTTCCACGTAGCACACTTGATTAGTAAAGGTATCACCTTGAGAGTAACAGAGGTTATAATCCCCTATACTTGGCATTTGTCCGATCCATAATTGAGTAGAATGCTGCATTCGGCATGTACTGTATGAAGCACCTGCAGGAATTAGAGAGACCTCAGAGGTATCTAATAAACATCCAGCTTTTGGCTTACACGGACCGACTAAAATCCCTGTCACTATACTCCATATCATATAGACTTCTTAGGGGAGACTTATGCCTGGCCTACAGAGCAATCTAAGACCCAAACCTAATGAACTTACTGCATATCCGTAAATCAAATGGATCTAGGACTACCTGTTCCAGGACTTAAATATGGCCTTTGACTTAAATAGGATATGCTGGAGGGACAGATTTATTTCTCAGTGACTGCCACATCTTTGGAGCAGGCTACCAATTCATGTGAAACAAAGCACCTCTATGACAATGTTCAAGAGGAACCTGGACGAGTGGATGGGGCACAATAAATTCTTACCAGGGTTAGAGCCCACAACCCTCCTGTACATGGGCAGTCATCACTAAATGCAGTTTTGGGTATTGACTAGCACTTCTATGGTATTACATTAGGTTGAAACAGCTAGGCTTAAATTGGCCTCCTGGTCAATAGCCTAGTAATCTCCTATGATCGTATAATCCTGATACCTCTCCTTCTAGATCTCAAATGTGTTGTAGGTGATGCCCTGGAGCCCTTGCTGATGGTTCCTGTATGTAATCTCCAAAGCTAGATCAAAAAGCATTGCCCATGTACAAACCAGAAATGTAGTAGAGTGTTTGTTAGGCCTACTGAAATTCTGGTTTCACTGATTAGACATACCTGAGGTGCAATAGAATATGCCATAACCACAACTTTTCTACTCTTTGTAGCATATTGTATGCTGCATAATATTATCCTATGAAAGCAAACAGACAAGTTAGCATCTGTGGGACCTTCCACCACTGCAGCAGCAGTAGTAGTACTTATTGCAGCCACAACCACATCCACCAGCAGAGAGTGTGATGACAAATGACAACCAGCTGTGGCTGCACCCCACTGTCATCTTGCACAGTATACGGTTCTGCATTCAAAGTGGCCATGTTTCGTCCACCTGTATGGGCTCTGACACATACACAATGACAGTATGGTCTCACAAAGAAGAGCATTATGCAAGCAGTGTTATCTAAAGGCTATTCTGGGCAGTGTGTGGTAGTATCACATTGTGCATCAGATATCTCCACATACACCGCATAAAACGGGAGGTGGTGAGTGCCACAACCATCATCATCATTTGCACCGGTGCCTTGGTATCACATGGATACATGGCTGTCTATATTACCATTAGATGGGGGACCACAGATCAATGGCAGCAGAGACAGGGTTGTGGAAAAGGAAAGGGAGAGGGGATATTAGTGTCAAATATGACTTCCTCATCTGAGTGGACGGAGGCTTGACTATGAGCCCGTTCAGTGTACTGACTAAGATGTGAAATTGTAGGAGAGGTATTTTGGGATCATGCAGCATGTTCCTGGTGCTGTGAAAGCAGTACACTCCTAGTTGCCCTCTGGGACATGGATGTGACAGATCTGGTGGAACAGTAACTACAGTATGTAGTGTTTGTTAATTGTTGTCCAATTTATTTTTTTTATATGTTTGATTTGTTAACTGGAGTAGGTAGAATAGTTATCCACATGGACCTTTTTCAGATTCATCCTTACACCACTGTCTAATTAAGTCACTTGTTCAGAGATACCTGATATGCAAATGAAGGCTAAGAGAGTCAAATCTGGGCTACTTGATAAAGCTCTTTAAAAGTTTATAGCTTTACTTATCTTTGATAACAACCAGGCAATAATTTTATAACAGCAGATTTTGTGATTCACTTAATTTGGATTTAAAATGTTTTTTTTTAATGGAACTGTGACTAATGCTTGATTTTTTGTCAGCAGAATAAAGAGGTACTTGGGTCTTAACTGTGTCACAAGAGAAACTATGAACCAGATAATTTACCTACTGCATCACAGGAGTTATAAGGGAAAATGAGAACAAGGCAATATGCCTGCTTTGTTTTTTGATACTGAAGTGTAACAGTTAATATTTTATCTGAGCATGCCAAAAAAAAAACAGTTATTCTACAAATTAAGATCTGTGCTTGATTTTGGACCTTTGCCATTGACTCCTATTACTTTTTTGGCTTTGTGTTTGAGAGGTATAACTCAGAGCTATGAATAAAAGATATTCACTGATCTCAAACTGAAACTGCTGCAAAAAATGTTTTTTTCTTGTTTTGCCTCTTCAAACGATAAAATTAGTGCAATATAACTGGGCAACTTGCAATAAACAAATATAATTAAAAAAACAGCTGAAGACTTAAAGGCAGGCAAGAAACTTTTAATCTTTCTTAAGAGCAAAATAAAAATATATTCTTAAAAGCACAATGAACTATACTGAATACTACCTTTTTATTCTTTTAAAGAAATTAAAATTCCTTGCACATTTTTAAAAATGGGTCAAAAAATTAGGGCAGACACTTTAGAAGTGTGCTTTATGATGAAGAACATTCTCCATTTTGAGTCTTTAAAAAGTCCATGTTCCTCACAGTTTTACAATGAACACATCTGTCAAACATTCAGTGTTAAGATTTTTAACTGATATCATTGTTAAATTTATATTAGTTCATTAAAATGCTTTATACATGCATTTTGACCACCCTGTGAGCTTCAAAGTTAAAGTTGTTAATAAGTGTTCCACATTTTGTACATTTGCTCTAGATTATACGAGCTAAGGTTCCAATATGGACATGGAAGGTTGAGAGCTATGTGGGGCAACTTGAATTAATGAAAAAAATGTAGAACATTTTAAGCCGGGGAAAAATCTACTTCTTCAGAAAGTAGTCAAAGTGCAGTAACATTCAGCAGTACCTAAAAACACATTACAACTTAATAGCAAGATGTATTGTGCTTTTAAAAGTTATTCAAACGTCTCCCCTGCCTGCGTTCTTTTTTTTGCCTTTGGTGACTGCCATACATCTTAAATGTTCATAATTTCACAGAATGTCCAAATTTCTGCACATATTTTTTGGTCTGTTACTTATAAAATTTGTGCTTTTCTGGCAAATTATTGAAGACTGAAATAAAGTCAATAATGACAGATATTTAGGTGTAAGGTTTGAATAATGATAGATATTTGAGTTTCAGTCTTCATATCCTTCAGAAATGCATGCTGATTCAAACCTGCTATTCTGATAGCTTACTAAGTTTATAAAAGAAATAAAGTCTGTCCCTAATTCTGCTCCTTTGTCTTCCATTGCTTTTGCTTTAACATTGAGAGATATGGCGGTGAATGAGTCTGAATGGGCAGGAAAAAAATAATCCATTTTAGTTTAAAATTGTTACTTACTTTTACTTTGTAAGCATAAACACTGATTTAAAATCTGCTTCTGATTTTGCAACTTTCCTGCTGCTATTACTTTGTCTGATTTTTTTTTCTATAAGAAGTTGAGAAGTTTTTTAAAATTAATTACTTTAAAATAAGCAGTCAGTACTTACAATTAAAGAAGCATAACCTTAGCGCAGATAGCTTCCTGAATATTAACAGGAAGATTTCAAATTTTGTGAGTCTGCTGCAGACCATGTGGTTACTCTCAACTAAAGTTTAAAGACTGAAGGGGAGAACTCTTATAATGCAAGCATATATAAGGCAGCAAAAATAACAGCAGGGCCAACCCTCTACACACACAAACACAACTAGTTTTGGTGGCTACTGTAACTGAGCATCTCTTTCCATTTTTTCAGTAAGAAAAAAAATAAATACATTTTTCACTTACACCCTTTCCTTACCTTTTGAAGCAGCTAATCCAGAGACCTCCCTGAGCTAGAGATGTTTACTGTTATCAACCACCCACTTCCAAGTCATTCGCATTTTGTCCTATTAAATGTAAGAAAATTGCAGAGTGCCAGTAGAAACTGCATTACCTGGTGCCATGGAAAAAGTAACACTTTTTTTTACAACAGTTACAGCCATTGACATGCTAAAGGAATAGTCTGTTGACAGCCACAATATTTAAATTCCAGTTTTTGCTTGGCAATTCACACAGGGGCAGACCACTGACGATTCACTTCTCTTTTTATTTCATCGTCTTTTTTTTTTTTTTTAAAGAGGCAGATTTTTTTAAGGGGCAGACATGCAATATGTAAAAGTGTGTGTATGTGGGAGGTCCCACCCCCTCTCACCCTATTGTTCCAGTGCCCTTGCTTAGTCACCTGTAGCAAGAGATGCAAGGGGTACTGTTTGATTCTTAGTCACTTGAAGCAAACAAGGATGATCAACTAAGGAACAAGATGTGATAATGCTGGACTGTATTTGTGCAAATATTACTAATCCAGTTCAAAATCTTTTTTTGAGATATTATGAGGGGGATAGAAAGGGTGTTGTGTTACTGTACAGCTTATCCAAACATTTATGACACAGTGGACCTCTAAGAGAAATTGTAAAAGAACAAGGAGTCATCTAACTAAATATAAAGTCTGGAGTACATGCAATAGAGGCCAACTATAAAAAAGTGTAAAATTATGCCCCGTAGATGTGGGAGTAAGAGGGTGATATATGGGAATTGACATAAGACACCCAAGCATGGAAGGGATAAAGGAACAGTCACATCAAAGTACCTCAAAATGATCATTGTACCAAGCCTGTAAGAAAAGCCAATGCAATATCACATCATTCTAAGAGAAAAGTAGCCAGTAGAAGAAAGGCTCATGCCAATTATTCTATAAGGATGAGGCATGATATTTCAAGTTCTGCTTAACTAAGAGACCATTTTGTCAGAAGATAGAAAAATGTCAAACACTGATATTTTGTCTGAAGTAAAGGGAAGAACGACACACTCTTTGTACGGGGGGGGGGTGTCCCCTACACTCTCTTAGTTGGAATAACAAGTTCTGAGGTCACACAACTTCAAGGCAAGCACAGATCTTCTAACACAATGCTCTGTTTATTAAAAAGGACCTGATTATACATGAAGCTAATCTCTGTACAGACACTGTGCTTTAAGTCTGTACTGATATAAGGATACAAACAGGCTAAAGGCAATACAATAAATAAAAATGCTGCTAAAGAAAGAGTCAAAAAGTTTACAAAACACATGTATTTATTTGTACGAGGAGAGAATGAGAGCAAGGATAATACGGGGATGTCATAAATTTTATAGTAATGACAGAGGGATTAATAAAGAGTCAGGAAATACAATTGTTTCAAACATAACTCTCAAGTGTACCTCATTATGAGGAATGTTCCTCATTTTGGGTCTTAAAAAGTCCATGTTCCTCAAAGTTCCACATTGAAAGGGTCTATCACACATTCAGTCTTGGAAATTTTTTTAACTAATATCAATAGTAAATAGTACTGAATGATATTAATTCACCCAAAGAACTTTTTATAAGTATAAAGCAGCACATTTTAACCATCCTGTGACCTTCCTAGTTCAAGCTGGTAGTAAGCTGTTCCACATTTTCCCCATTTGTGCCACATTATGACAGGCAGTGTTCCTCATTTAGGAGACAGAAGGTTGAGATCTATCGTTTCAAATAATTGATGTATCAGTTACTTATACTACCTTGAAATTCACAAATGGAGCATGTTAAGGAGTAATGTTAGAAAGGATTTCTTCAAAGGAAGAATAGTGGATGCATGGAACATCTAAAAGTTGATATAGTAGGGGCCAAATCAGTAACAACATTTAAAACCATCAGGGACAAACTTGCTAGTATTTTGGCAAAAAATGGTTTATACAGTATATGAAATCTGACCTAATATTTATTTTGCAGTTTATAAAGCAATGCGCCTTCTGTAAAGGCACAGTGCTTATTTGCTGCCCTCAAGTTCATAGGTTCATAGGTTCATAGGTTCATTCTAGGCTATCTGCCCTAGGGCATTTATAAGCCTAGCCAGAGTGTGTTTGGCTTTCGCCACCCATTTTAAATTAATTTTGCTATGCCCTTTTTCGAGGTTAGTATACTGTGCCTCTGTCTAACAGTGACACAGAAGTGATACACGGGGTAAACCTTTGATCTCCCATCCACTCATCAAGATTCCTCTTGAAGAGAGTCAATGAGGGACTCTGCCTAACCTGGACTGGGATTTTATTCCAGAATGAAGGGAGCTTCTGGGTTATGAATCTGTCCCTCCAGCATGTCCTATTTATTTCAGTGCTGAGGTTCAAGTCTCTCGAGCGCGTAGCTCGATGGGATTTGGATTTTCTGAGGTGCAGCATGTCCATTAATTCCGGGTTGGACATGGCTTTATACGTCAGGCACAGATCGCCTCTGAGCAGGCGGTATGCCACTGAGTAGAGCTGGAGTTTCTTTAACCGGGCAGCATATGGCATCTGTTTGAGCCCTTTGATCCTCTTGGTGAGGTACTTTTGGGGTCTTTCCAGTTGCTGCAGGTGTCTGGTAAGGTACATCCCAAAAGGGACATTGTACTCAATTATGGGCCTGATGAGGGATGAGTAAAGAGGCACGATGACCTCCACTGATCTAGATGTGAATCCCTTCATGATTAGGTGGGCTATATAAAATGTTTTTCTAACCACTTTGGCCATGTGGTTGTCAAATGAGAGATTGTTATCAACTTGGGTCCCCAGGTCCCTAATTACTTCTTCTGTACTTAATGGATTACCACCTATGTGGTAATTTGTGGGCACTTTGTTTTTGCCAAAGGGGATGACTATACACTTTTTGGTGTTTAGCTTGAGGCCATGGCTCTGGCACCAGTTGTCTGTTTCGATGAGGCCCTTTTGGAGGATGCTTGTGTTGGCTGGAGAGTCAATTATGGTGCCCAGTTTGCAGTCATCTGCGAACTTCGTCAGCCACAGTCCTTCCGTGTTGGCCTGTACCTCCGAGAAATATATACCGAACAAGAGAGGTCCCAGGACTGAGCCTTGTGGGACGCCACTTGTAACTGGTTTGGAGTCTGACATGGCACCAGCAATTCTAACCATGTGGGTTCTGTCCTTGAGCCAGTTTGCAACCCATCTAGTGACATAGGGGTTTATATTTAAGCTGGTGAGCTTATCCATAATGCCCGAGTGGGGTATTGTATCGAAGGCTTTTGCGAGGTCCAGGTAGGCTGTGTGGACCACCTTCCCCTCATCAATGGCCTTGGTGACTGTTTCAAAGAACTTGACCAGGTTTAAGAGGCAGGATCTGCCCTTAACAAAGCCGAACTGGGTAGGATCCAGTGTCTGTAGGTCCCCAATATCTTTATTTATGAGGTCCATGATGATCCTTTCCATAGCTTTGCAGACCAAGCTAGTCAGGCTTATGGGGTGATAGTTTCCAGGATCTGTTGAGGCACCACCTTTGTGGAGAGGGACCACTGTTGCTGTACGCCACTCTTTGGGTACATATCCTGTAGTAAGGCTGAGATTGAACAGTAGTTTTATGTTTGGGTTTAGCTCTTCTTGGAGTTTATGTAGGACGCAGCCCAGGACACCGTCTGGCCCCATTGATGCTGTGTTTTTTGCTTTGGAGAGGGCGGCTCTTACCTGAGCATCTGAGATGTCAGGGGGGCAGCACTCTGCTGGGATAGATATTTGCCCTTTGGGTGGGGGGGGGGGGTTTGCGCTGAACCTGTCAGCTAGGATGTTGGCAATGTCTGTGGGTTCGGTGTATTATTTGTCAATTTGGACTAATTCTGAGCATATCTGGGAATTCCCACCCAGGTTCCTAACATAAATAAAGAAAGCCTTGTGATTATCCTTAGTGTCCTGTGCAATTTTTCTCTCGAAGCTGGCCTTAGACGATTTTATGAGTGCCCGTAGTTTTTTGATAATACTGATCAGAGATGCCTTCCCTTTTTGGGATTTTGCTCTATCATGTAGTAGCTTCCTCCTTCTATTGTATAGTTTGTTTATGGCTGGGGTCCACCAGACAGGACGTCTGCCTTTGGAGGATTGGGTCTTGGTTTTATTTGGGATTGCATGATCCATGCATTCCTGAAGGTGTTCATAGAATGCATTTATAAAGGATTCTGTGGTCTGGGCCGTATTTTCCCCAGGCCCGGGGGCTTTGAAGGATTCCACCTTGGTTTTGAGGAGTGTGAAATTTGCTTTAGAGAAGTTTTTCACTGTGGTTTTCTGGGCAGGGGGTGGGGTCGGGATGTGAATATCCAGTGAGATTAGTTTATGGTCTGATCTTACCAGTGAGGGATACACTTCTGGTCTGGAGCATAGAGTCCCCATGTTGGTGATGATCAGGTCCAGTATGTTTTCCCCTCTTGTGGGAGTGGTAACAAGTTGTTCCATAGCATTTGAGTTTATAAATTCTAGGAACCTTTGGGCTAGGGTGTTGGAGCTAGAGTAATGCTCCCAGTCTATGTTTGGGTAGTTGAAGTCGCCCAATATAATGGTGTTTGGAGAGACCTTCATATTTTCCAGTGTTCTCAGGAAGGCCGAGTGGGGTTCCTGGGTTTGATAGGGTGGTCTGTAGCAGGCTATAAACTGGAAGGCAGTTTTACCCACTGTTAGTTGCACATGGATAGTCTCTGATACTTCGTGCCGTGCCACCAACCTGGAGGTGTGGGTATCTTTGACGAATATTGATACTCCCCCTCCTTTTGTGGTTTGGTCCAAGTTTTGGGGCTTTACCAGAAAGGCTCATCCAGACTCT
Organism: Protopterus annectens; assembly: GCF_019279795.1. Taxonomy (NCBI): domain Eukaryota; kingdom Metazoa; phylum Chordata; order Ceratodontiformes; family Protopteridae; genus Protopterus; species Protopterus annectens. Next base: position 208,146,987 of record NC_056729.1, read on the forward strand.
GCTACACTTTGCTGTGAAGGAAAGGTTAGTTTGCTGTTATTTTTTGTATTTCTGTATTGCCTTTCTATATTTTGAATACTGTAGTTTGTTTTCTTTACCTTGTGTTTTGCTTGCATTCTGTTTAACAGCATATTAAAACTTCAAAAGAGACCACAGCTCTCTCTGTTTTGAGTCAGGCAGAATTTTTCCCCTCCCTCCCACCCATTTAAGTTGTCTTGTTAAATACCACTGTCTTTCTAGTTGCCCGCCTCTTATGTTAATCTGACCATATATCTAATTTCTCTCTACTTTCACTGGCTTATGTGAGTAATCACAAAACCATCACTTTTGAAATCCCACCCCTTCAATTATTTAAATTTATTGACCATCCTACAGTATTTCATAGTACCAAAATACAAAAGTAACCACCCCTTTCAGTCCATCTTGCTGTTTTAAAAATAGTAACTCTCCACTAAACCTTAACTTTTTAAACAGGTAAAACTCAAGTTATCTACTTTCATATCTAACTTCTCTAGTGCACACTGCAGAGTGCATTCTTTTCAATCTTACCTTTAAGCATCCCTGTTACTAGCACTTTCTCTAATACCTAAAAAGATCATCTCTACTTGACTCCAAGTAGACTTTTCTCTATCTGTTAAACCTAGCACTTGCTCCTACAGTACTTATTGCCTTGATACGGCACTCTTATAGATAGCACCCCAAAAAGGCAAACCCCCATTTCTCGGTCACTCACGTCCCCCGGAATCTCTTTTAAAGTTTTTTGTCTAGTCCTTCTAGCATGTCGAGGGATCAGTTGCTAGTGTCCTCTCCTGCTCAGCTGGTGAACCTGGGAATATTGAGACAATGTTACAATTGCCTCATGTACACAGACAACCCTCTCCTCCTCCCACAAAACACAAATACATGCGAGAGATGCAACTATACGGCCAAACTGGAGGCTGAGCTCTCTCAACATAGGACTGGCAAGACCAGTCAGGAGGAGAAGGTTACCACACACACTATAGACCCAGTCTCACATAGTACCATCACAACCTCAAATCATACACATAAACACACAAAGACATACTCGGCGGCTCTGATCAAAAATCTACCAAAACAGCAGAGGCCACCAAAGCAGACACCCAAACAACCACCACCTCAGAACACAACACCTGCAACACATAGTCCTCACAGTCAGAGTGTCAAACAGTCACAGCCCTTAAGGCCAAACACAATGCCAGACACACTAGTCATTGGTGACTCCATAGTCAGACACACTGACGTCCCGCTCACCAGACTGAGTAAGGAGAAGGTCACAGTAAGCTGCCTGTCGGGCGCTAGAATCCGCCACATAACGCAAGCACTCAGGTCTCTCAACAGCAGGTACAAATATGACTCAGTCATTGTCCACGCTGGTGTAAAGGACCTGAGACGTACCTCCTTGGACTACATGAAAAGAGACATTGAGGAGCTCTCTGATTATGTAGCCCAGGCAGGTATGACCCTGACCTTGAGCAGTATCCTACCTTCACCAAGAATGATGCCACAATACAGAGATAAGATGATCAGCTTTAACAATTGGCTTAAACTCTGGTGTCATTCAAAGGGGATCCAATGTCTGTCTGCCTGGGATGACATGCTGGACAAGCCACGCTGCTTCGCAAGGGACGGCTTGCACCTGTCACCCTGGGATTCGGATATTGGCAAAGGCTCTTGCCACCCCCATAGTGCCTTTTTTAGGCAAGGCTCAAATTCTAAACCTACCACCCTAGAACACAAAAAAGGAAAAAAACTAAGGGTAATGCTGCTCAATGCCAGAAGTCTAAATCTCAAAATGCACGCACTCGAGGCCCTTCTCAGTATGGAGAACATTGATGTCTGTGCAGTGACAGAAACCTGGTTCAAGGCTCCTGAGAGCACCCCAGCACTATCAGGTTTTACCTCTTATCATGCGTTCCGGCCCCAAAATCCGGACAATACCAAGAAAGTAGGGGGGGTATCCATATTCATCAAAGACACCCACACCTCAAGACTGGTGGCAACGCACGATGCATCGGAGACCATCCAGGTGCAATTAACCATAGGCAAGACTGCTCTGCAAATTGTAGCATGTTACAGGCCACCCTCACAAACTCAGGAACCTCACATGGCCTTCCTGAAAACACTAGACGGAATAAATGTATCACCAAAGACCATCATACTAGGTGACTTCAATTACCCTAATATAGACTGGGAACACTACTCAAGCCCAAACACCCTAGCCCAAAAGTTCCTGGAATTCATAAACTCAAATGCCATGGAACAACTAGTCACCATCCCCACAAGAGGAGAAAACATACTTGATCTCATCATCACGAACATGGGAGCACAATGTTCAACACCGGAAGTATACCCCTCACTGGTGAGATCAGATCACAAACTAATCTCGCTGGAGGTCCTCATCCCACCCCACCTGAAATAAAAAGACCACAGTAAAGAACTTCTCGAAGCCGACTTCACACTTCTAAAGACTAGTGTGGTCTCCTTTAAGGCCCCCGAGCCGACGGAAAACAGTACTCAAGCTGCTGAATCACTTACAAATGCCTTCTACCAGCACCTGCAGGACTGCATGGATAAGGCAATCCCAAGCAAAACAAAGACTCTTTGTACCAAAGGCAAGCATCCACTCTGGTGGACCCCAGCCATAAACAAACTCTACAACAAAAGGAGGAAGCTACTACAAGATAGAGCAAAATCCTTAAAAGGTAAGACACCCTTGATCACTATAAGTAAAAACTAAGAGCTCTCATAAAATCATCCAAAGCAAATTTTGAGAGAAAAATAGCTAAAGACTCAAAAGACAATCATAAGGCCTTCTTTAGCTATGTTAGAAACCTGGGAGGAAACTCCCAGATATGCTCAGAACTAGTTCAAAATGATGTGAAGATTACTGATCCTACAGACATTGCCAACATACTGGCTGACAGGTTCAGTGCAAACTTCTCCCCTCCCCAAAAGGAGAGATATCTATACCAAGCGATTGCAGCCCCCAAACATCTCCAACGCCCAAGTGAGAACTGCTCTCTCCAAAGCAAAAACACAGCATCCATGGGACCTGATGGTGTCCCCGGCTGTGTGCTCCACGAACTCAACGAGGAATTAAACCCACAGCTAGGACAGCTGTTTAATCATAGTCTTACCTCTGGATACGTACCCAGGGAGTGGCGCACTGCAACTGTGGTCCCACTTCACAAAGGCGGTGCCTCCACCGACCCTGGAAATTACCGGCCCATTAGCTTGACAAGCCTTATCTGCAAAGCCATGGAGAGGATCATAATGGACCTCATAAATAAAGACATAGGGAATTTGCAGACTTTGGATCCATCCCAGTTTGGCTTTGTCAAAGGCAGATCATGCCTTCTAAACTTGGTTGACTTTTCGAAACAGTCACCAAAGCCATTGATGAGGGAAAGGCAGTCCATACAGCCTACCTCGATCTGGCGAAGGCCTTTGATACAATACCCCACTCGGGTATCATTGAAAAACTCATCAGCTTAAATGTTAACCCATACATCACAAGATGGGTTGCAAACTGGCTGAGTGACAGAACCCACAGGGTCAGAGTTGCTGGCGCCATGTCAGACTCAAAGCCTGTCACAAGTGGTGTACCACAGGGCTCAGTCCTGGGCCCACTCTTGTTTGGCATCTACTTTTCCAAGTACAAGCAAACACAGGAGGGTTATGGCTGACAAAGTTTGCAGATGACTGCAAACTGGGCGCCATAGTAGAAAACACATCTGACACAGATATCCTTCAGAAGGGTCTCACAGAAATGGATAACTGGTGCCAGAGCCATGGCCTAAAGTTAAATGCCAAAAAATGCATAGTCATACCCTTCGGGAAAAACAAGGTTACCCCTAGCTACCAAATAGGTGGTAATCCACTGAGTACAGAAGAAGTTATCAGGGACCTGGGGACCCAGGTAGATAGTAGTCTGTCATTCGACACCCATGTAGCTAAAGTAGTTAGGAAGACCTTCTACATTGCCCACCTTATCATGAAGGGATTCTCATCTAGATCAAGGGAGGTCATAGTCTCCCTATACTCATCACTCATCAGACCAATGATTGAGTACAATGCCCCATTCGGAATGTATCTGACCCGACACTTGCAGCAGCTGGAGAGGCCACAAAGTTCCTCACCAAAAGGATAAAGGGTCTCAAACATCTGTCCTATGCTGCCCGACTGAAAGAACTCCAGCTCTATTCAGTCGCTTACCGCTTGCTCAGAGGTGACCTTTGCCTAACATACAAGGCCATGTCAAACCCAGATTTGATGAATATGCTTCACCTCAAAAATCTAGATCCGTCAGAGCCACAAGGGCGGGAGACTTAAACCTTGACACGGCTATTAATAGGACGTGCTGGAGGGAGAGATTCATCACCCAAAGACTCCCTATGCTGTGGAATAAAATCCCGGTATATGTGAGGCAGAGCACCTCGCTGGCCTTGTTCAAGAGAAATCTTGACCAATGGATGGGAGATCGCAGATATACCCCAGGGATTACCTCAGTGTCACTGCTCAACAGAGGCACAGCAAAATAATGGGTATAGTTCCCCATACTAAAGGGGTGGCGTAAGCCACAAAACTATGGGCTAGGCTTGTAAATGCCCTCGGGCAGATAGCCTAGTATGAACCTATGAACCTATGAACCTATAAAGCATGGTATGAGGTATAACCTGGTAGTGCTGGGGTGCTCTCAGGAGCCTTGAACCAGGTTTCTGTTACTACACAGATATCGATGTTCTCCATGCTAAGGAGAGTTTCGAGTGCATGCATCTTGAGGTTTAGACTTCTGGTGTTGAGTAGCATTACTCTTAGTTTCTTATCCCTCGTGATACCTATGGAGGTGGGTTTGTCTTTTGAGCCTTGCCTAAAAAAGGCACTATGGGGGTAGCAAGAGCCTTTGCCAATATCCGAAAGCCCAGGGGTGACAGGTGCAAGCCGTCCCTAGCGAAGCATCATGGCTTGTCGAGCATGTCATCCCAGGCTGACAGGCATTGGATCCCCTTTGAATGACACCAATACTTAAGCCAATTGTTGAAATTGATCATCTTGTCTTCATATTGTGGCATCATTCTTGGTGAGGGTAAGATGCTACTCAAGGTCAGGGTCATACCAGCCTGGTCTACATGCTCAGAGAGCTCCTCTATGTCTCTTTTCATGTAGTCCAGGGAGGTACGTCTCAGGTCATTCACACCAGCATGGACAATGACTGAGTCATATTTGTACTTGCCTTGGAGTGACCTGAGTGCTTGTGTTATGTGGCGGATCCTAGCACCCGACAGGCAGCTCACCGTGACCTTCTCCTTGTTCAGCCTGGTGAGCGGGATGTCAGTGTGCCTGATGATAGAGTCACCTATTACAAGTGTATCAGGTGTGTTGTTTAGCTTTAAGGGCTGTGACTGTTCGGCACACTGGCTTTGTGAGCTATGTGTTGCACATGGTTTGTTTTGGGGTAGCAGTTGCTTGGGTGTCTGCTTTGGAGGTCTCTCCTGCTTAGGCAGATTTTTATTTAGAGCCTCCGAGTATGTTTTTGTGTGTTTATGTGTTTGGTTTGCTGTCGTGGTAGGTCTATGTAAGACTGGAATTGTAGTGAGTGTGGTTTCCTTCTCCTCCTGACTGGTTACGCCAGTACTGAGTTGAGAGAGCTTAGCCTCCAGTTTGGCTATATGGTTGCATCTCTCACATGTGTTGGAATTTGTTGGGAGGAGGAGAGGGTTGTCTGTGTACATGAGACAGTTGTAACATTACCTCAAGATTCCCAGATTCACCAGCTGGACCGGAGAGGAGATTGACAACTGGCCTTTGGACATGCTAGAACAGTATTGGAAATTCCTTTATAATTGAAAAAAAGGGCCAATGGGGAACAAGGTACTCAAGGGGAGTTTGTGAGGGTGTAGTGCTTTTAATTTTTTAGTGCTGACTTAGTGAGCAAGTGCCAGGTAACTTAAATGCAATGTGTTACAGGTAACTTAAATGCAAAAATGACAAACAGTAACTTTCTTTCAAGTGAAACAAGGAAATAAGTACAGTAAGCAATGCAGATATCACTAGGGATCCACAGAAGCGCTGAAAAGCCACACTTTAGGTGGAATTAGCGTTTCAGGGAAATAACAAGCAAACAAACAACAAGCATACAAACAAAGCTAGATTCAGCAGGCCTGGATCTAGTCTATGCTACTGCAAACAAGGTGTACCAATTTCAGTAAGAAACAGTTCAAATATCCAGGCACTATAAGCCTTTAACCAGAAATTCCCAGCTCAGAAGGGCAGATTCCAGCCTCTCCTCCCACAAGAGTGCAGACCACGAATTTTCTTAATGTAAAATAACTGGCCTGAAGCCCAAGTGCTTAAACCAGAACTAATACACTTTTAGAATAACAGACACTGAGCCCTCAATCAGCAGTTCCCAACTTAGAAGGATGAACGCTACCTGTCCTGCCACCACAGTGCAGGCCACAAACCTTCCTAATGTAAAACAACTGGTCTGAAGCCCAAGTGCTTAATCCAAAAGACTTAGAATGATAACTACACTTTAATCAAGTTACTACCAAGCAGTAATAAATACAATTGAATAATTTAAAGAATGCCTGGATTAGTGCTCAAGTTATACAAACAAAGCTAGATTCAGCAGGTCTGGATCTAGTCTATGCTACAGCAAACAAGGTGTACCAATTTCAGTAGGAAGCAGTTCAAATATGCAGGCACTATAAGCCTTTAACCAGAAATTCCCAGCTCAGAAGGGCAGAGTCCAGCCTCTCCTCCCACAACAGTTCCCAACTTAGAAGGATATAAGCTACCTGTTCTGCCACTACAGTGCAGACCACAAACCTTCTTAATGTAAAACAACTGGTCTGAAGCCCAAGTGCTTAAACTAAAAGGCTTAGAATGAGTTACACCAAGCAGTAATAAATACAATTGAGTACTTTTAAGATGACGCAAAAGCAAAATAAATTAGGAAGAAACACAAATACAGCAAAAGCAGATAACATTTTTTTTTTTAAGTGGAAAGCGAGAAAGGAAAGAGAAAGGAGTAGCAAAAACTAAGTTGATTGGCCTTCTAAAATGTTCTCCCTGTACTGGGTAGAATGAGGTAATGACACTAGACTGGGAGGAGGGTCCCAGATCAAATTTACACTAGGGGCGGGCAACTGCAAAGCCACCAACTTTAAAAACACTATACCAACAGGGAGAGAGGGTGGGAAACAAACTGCAGAAATGTTTCTCACAGCTGAAAAGCAGCAGTGAGCCTTTAAATGAAAGTTTTAAACAGTTAAAGGAGCCGCTAGAAAAAAGAGTTTAACTGCAACAAGTTATCAGAAACAAACAACCCAACAGATGCTTAATAAAAGTGGACAATTTCCAGTTAATACCTCACACACAATGAAACTAGCTAGAAAAATATACAGTACACAAAGTGCTATAAATAACAAAGAAATAAAGAACAAAATAAACAAAAAACAGGATACTTAATGTTATATATTATAGCTCCGAGTTTCCTCAGTGTCCTTCCTTCGATCAGCTCAGTGTGAAATGGCAGAACACTCACAACTGAACTTCTTAGGTGAAGGAAAGTTGAAACTTGAGACAGCTTTTAAGAAAGAAATCTCAAAAGAACCAATGAGGTGCTTAGTCTAAGCTGTAGTCCAGGTGACCTCAGTCAGCCAATGACCTCAAACAATTCTCTCTCACTGAAATGCCTGATGGCTTTGTCTAAACCAAGATCTCTGAATATGTGCTCAGGCACACAGCCTCCACAAACACTAGGCCCAAATACAAGCCTGAATATGGAAATGCTACAAATATCCCCACCACTTAAAACAAACTGCAGAAATGTTTCTCACAACTGAAAAGCAGCAGTGAGCCTTTAAATGAAAGTTTTAAACAGCTAAAGGAGCCTCTAGAAAAAAGAGTTTAACTGCAACAAGTTATCAGAAACAAACAACCCAACCGATGCTTAATAAAAGTGGACAGTTTCCAGTTAATACCTCACACACAGTGTAACTAACTAGAAAAATACACAGTACACAAAGTGCTATAAATAACAAAGAAATAAAGAACAAAATAAACAAAAAACAGGATACTTAATGTTATATATTATAGCTCCGAGTTTCCTCAGTGTCCTTCCTTCGATCAGCTCAGTGTGAAATGGCAGAACACACAACTGAACTTCTTAGGTAACAGAAAGTTGAAACCTGAGACAGCTTTTAAGAAAGAAATCTCAAAAGAACCAATGAGGTGCTTAGTCTAAGCTGTAGTCCAGGTGACCTCAGTCAGCCAATGACCTCAAACAATTCTCTTTCACTGAAATGCCTGATGGCTTTGGCTAAACCAAGATGTCCCTGAATATGTGCTCAGACACACAGCCTCCACAAACACTAGGCCCAAATACAAGCCTGAATATGGAAATGCTACAAATATCCCCACTACTTAGAACAAACTGCAGAAATGTTTCTCACAGCTGAAAAGCAGCAGTGAGCCTTTAAATGAAAGTTAAACAGCTAAAGGAGTGCGAAGTTTCTCAGTTTAGTATTACAGAAAAAAACCTCTTTAATTTATATACACCGTAGAACGGTACATAGTGAATTTATAACATGTAGTTTGTGTACCTATTTTTGTGAAGTCCTAATATATTTATTTTCTTCCTGGTGTGCATAATTTGGAATTTTAACAAATTAGTACATTATTATTGTAGTGTCATAATCTGTAGTGTACTGTATTTGAATACAGTTATATTGAGTTGCCTTTTATGTGACATATCTTGTCTCATTTAGAAGAAATACAGTTAGATCCACACATTAGACAAATGCTTATTTAAGGAATTAGATAAAAGTAGCAACCGTTGAATAAAATAATAAAATCAAAACATTCTTTAATCACTTTATGAGTGATTTGTGTCCAATAGAGGGACTTCATCAGACTGAAGTGAATAAACGTTACACTTTTTTATGAAACCCCTTCATTGAATTAGTACTTGTGACATAGGCAAATTTATATTTATAAAAAAGTAATCAAATTGCATTAACAAGTTCACATTTACAAACATTATACTTCACATATATTGCTACATATCTTATAACCTAAGCAACATTACATACGTTATTCAATTCCTGCCTTTTTATTAAAACAAAAAACATCTTTATTAAACCATCACTTATTACATAGGCAATCATGCATCTATATAAATGAAAACAAACCACACCAACTCCTAATTGCAACCATTTTACATCACAAACCATACTGACACCGTACCACTCAACCTCTTAATGCAAGAAATCTGGACACAGCCCGACAAAATGGAAGGATAAAGGCCAAACAATAGGGACATATTTTAAATTTTGCTCTTATAAACGCAGAAAGTTGCTAGAGTAACAGGGTTTGCTTTAACATACATTTTCTGAAGGATTTGAATTCTAAAATTCAAATGTATGCCATTATTTAGTGACTTCAAACCTCAGATCACCCCAGAGATTCACCAGAAACCCACTAATTTTATGAGGAATTGGCCCAATACATGAGCCAAAACTGGACAGTCTGCGAAAATCTGGACAGTTGAGAGGTATGATTGACACTTCCTAGTTGCAAACATTATATATCACTTATAATCTACCTGATCATTTTCAGTAAATATTACATAGGTCATTTAAATCCTGCCTTCTTTTAAACTTCATTCCTCCCCGTATGTATTTTTCACACAATTCCCATTTTCCTATGTAGTTTGCTCATACCCTTTTCTCAAGATCTCAATTCCAGTTATTTTATCTCTGTTACTATATTCACTGCTTCTAGTATAGTTGGTTTAGATTTTGATTTCCATTTTCTACTAATTGCTTTTTTGGCAGCCACCATAATTAGACACAGCAAGGCCTAACCTTGTCTAGGCAATTCTGATTCAGTATCATAGCTCAAAAAAATAATCTCCCTTGTAGCACCAATCTGCCCACCTATCATCTCCAACAGTGCATCCCACAGGAAATTCCTAAAGTCTGCCAACTCACCATACTCCCAGAAAATATGTTCCCAATTACCTCTTTCTTCCTCATCACACTCAAACATTTGCTGTCTACCTGAGCAAAAATTCCCTGGAGTCTACTTGGGGTATAAAAATATCTATGTAAACATTTCCAAGCAAAAATCCTAAATCTTCTAGATTTTGTTGCATATTTGGGAGATGTATATCTATCCTCCCATTGTTTCTTTGTGAATTGCTTATCCAGTCTCTCTTCCCAATTCTTTCTAACCTCCTCTGATTGATTCTTATAGTTATCATATAATATTTTATATGCTCTATTAATTATTCCTTTTTTTAATGGCAGCTTCTATTCTAGATTCTACAAAAGCTCTACCAGTGCTGGTCTTTCATTTAGGACCCCCTATTTCTTTATTTTTTCCTAGACTCTGATATTGATCCTTGATAGCAAAGGCAATCTCTAACCTGCAGTCCAAATAAAGTATTGGCAACTTCCCATTTTATCATCTTTCCCTCTCTAGTTATTTTCTCCCGATACATTGTTTCCTTTGCCAGTTTTCTCCAATAAATTCCAGCCCCCTCTTTGCTATTGACTATAACCCTAATTGCAGTCATCCCTATCCACAGAATCTCCTTTCTCCATTCCTGTGTTGGCTTAGTTCTTAGAATACTTTCTGCTACTTTATGGATATAATATTCTGTATGATTATTGTTATACTCCTTAAAGGCCTGCATCCAAAATCCCAATCTCTCCTTGTTTCTTGAGCTTCTACCCTGTTTCATCATCATCCCTTTCCACAATGAATTATAGTTTTCAGCTTGTGCTATGTGTAGGAGCCTTAACTGTGTAGCTCTGAAATACTCCTTCAAATCTGGTAATCCTAATCTGCCCTGTTCTACTGGAATAATCATTTTATCCTACTTGACTCTTGCCATTTTCCCCTCCCAGATAAATTCTTCAGCTCTTATTAATTGCTATCCACAACTTCTCCTTTGGCTGATAAAAATATGCCTGACCTGTGTGTAAGACTAATGGGACTGAAAACATTTTAACTGCCTGTATCTTGCTATCCATATCCATATAACAACAATTCCGGTTTCTCAGTTTTTGTGTTATCTTTTCTTTAGTCTCTTCCCACATATTCTTAGCTGCCACACCAGAATCATTTTAATCCATATTCCTAAATGCTTCATTTTATCATGTACCCATAAATATGGATACTGCTGAACCAATTCATATGTGGGTACATAATTTACAACTGTTGCCTTTATTTTAGCTTCATTCATTTTGTATACCAAAAAGATATGAAACTGTCTCAAAATGTTCCACAGCATTGTAATGTCTCTTTCTGGTTTTATCATTATAAAATAATGTCATCTGCAAATAGAGCCAGACTTTCTTGACTGCCATACCAATTATAGCATCCCTTATTATCTTTGCCAGTGAAAACACATTATACTTGAAGAACAAAAGCATAAGTCACATGACTGATCACATATTCAGAGTTTCAACTGCTTCTTTTCTAGTAAATTTTAAAATTCTCAAATTCTTTCAGTCCAGGATAGCTGCAGGCATCTAACTCCACCTGCCAGCAATATCTTTCCAGTTCAACCAATGATCTGCATCAAATTTTGACTCATAATTGACAACAGAATCAGTAATAACAAACAAAACCTTTTACTCTTACTGCAAATGTCTGCATGTTTTGCTAAAGCATTTTTGCAATCTTTAATTTGAAAAGCATGCATATACTCCTGCATTCTAAAATGGTGTTCCGTAGATGTTCTTCCTAGATAAGATGCTTCACATTGTGTGCACATAGCAACATAAATTACATATTTAGATTTAAATAACCAAACCTAGCTATACAGTCTTAGGAGGAGTTGGGTGGAGGAGGGACGGGAGTGAGTAATTGATGTTATCTTGTTCATCCTGGGGAAGGTTCTGTCCCATTGAAAGAGAGACATGGTGGGATGTGAGCCTGCCAAGCAGTGTGAGCAATCTGTCTTGGATGTCGGGTATGCATATGCATAAAATGCCAATGGCCCACTGTAGCAGACATTGCATTATGCTTTTTGGCAGACACAATTATTTTAGAAGCATTTGAAAGACCTCCTAATCCTTACTATATGAAGTCCATGACAACAGGTTCTCACCTCTATCTCCTGGTGTCCTATGATACTAGTGGCCAAGAAAATGAGTGGGCTGACTGAGTACTGGGAGTGTTTGATAGTTACAAGGTGAAATAAGAGTCAAAATGAATTCAAGTAAAACCTTCCTGCACTATTAGAGAGCACGTGCTATAATTGCACATTACAGATTATCCACACTGAAAGATGAAAATAAATCATATCATAAAATGGAGATACGCATATATGATATGTACAGTGTAGTGGAGCTATTAACTTATAGCAAAGAAATATATTAAGTAAAGTGTAGTGACAGAATGAAATTAATACAGAGAAAATAGTATGATAAATTACATGCCACATTGTAAAACTCAACATTATTATTTTTTTTTCAATAGAACTGCATGCTGCTACAAGGTAGGGTTGCCCATGACTTTTAAAATGCCACCAGGGTAGGTTATGAAAGGTAATTTAGCATACTTGGATTTAATTTGCACCAGCATGTAGATGAATCAAACTCATAGCTAGTGTTTTATTATGCAAGCAATCAATACAAAGTATGTAAATAATTTATTAATTGTCTGAATTGTGCAAACTGCTGCATGCCAGCAGGAATTAGATTATCATAAACGACTTGAAATCTGTTTTGACAAGTCTGAGTACTTAATCTTTCAAAAATGTTGGCTAGAATCTACAAGAAAAAAAAGTCCCAGCAATTAAGCAACAATAACAAACAAGGCTGTGGGGTTGCAATTGCTGATTTATAACCTACTGGCACAGTTATTGTCCTAAGGTTAAGTACAAGGCCATTAACCTAAATGGTCATTAATCTGTACCAGAAGTACAGTGAGCAAAGGTCAGCATTGTTATTATAAGCTCTCAAAATGATTCCAAAAGGGAGAAATGCTGTAAATTATATGTACACTGTATCACCTTATGTGATAATTCTAAGGTTTGCAAATTCTGTCTACCTGCTTGTGGTCTCAGACATATTTCTTCTTTGGATATTACAGACTTGCAAATAAGGCGGTCTGGAACTGGAAGTAAGACCCATTTTTCTTTATTTCTGTGGTTAGTTCTGTTGAGGGAAACCTAAACATAATATACCATTAGGGGAAAGCCTGTTTTCTAGTTGTAGTACATAGATTAATATTTGTTTCCTATAGTTACAAGGATACACAAGTAAATATATATAAATATATCTTTATATCTACCTATCTATACAATTACAAGAATTGCATGCAAACACAGATCTACAACCTTTTATTTTTATTTTATATTTTATTTACTTATTTGCTAACTGTGTTAGTAAACTTGTCCCTTACAGACTCTTTTCAATCTGGACCCTAGGAGAAGGCTAGACATAATATGTGGGAATATGTTAGAACAGCCTGTGCACCAATATGTTTTGCAAGAAATTTGGAGTACCAATAAAAAAAAAACATGCAAAGAAGGGAAACAATGAAAACTGCACATACCCAGTGACCCCTGATCAAGACTGAACCCTAGACATTAGAACTTAGAAGCAGAAATCTTAACCACTATTATAGACAGAAACAGTCACTCTATGATGTAATGAGTAACACAAATATAAAGTTCATAGCCATAATGTACTTGCCAAAGCCCTTTGAATTTCCTTTACCACTTTCACTTCTGCCACTTTGTAACAGCAAAACCCAAACTGAGGTATCAGTCTTGATCACTTTGACAAGCTTTAATTTCCTATTCGTTTCTATTTTCCCTTCTTCATCACTTGTCATTCACTTTTCATTTCTTTTGCATTGTAGGCACACAAATTTGGGCTCCTTACCTGCCCATATCAAACTTCACCTCTGGCCTAGGTACCCACATCTGCTTTATGCCTCCAATATACATAAAATTCAAATGTACTTTGTTATAATTATATAGCTAACCTCAGCCCTAATCACCATACAATAGCACCTTCATAATTACCTGCTAATTTTCATGAATGTAGTCAAACTTGAATGTATAATTCAAAGTTATATATTTGCATTTCTGTTTTTCTTATCAAATGTAAAACCTTTAACTTAATGTGGGTAAGTATCAGCAGTATTTGCTTTCTATTCGACTGTATTATTATACTACTTAACGTGTTTATTTTTTTAAAGAATTTTATGTAACTAAGCTATGGCTGAGAATGGAAATGTGGGACAGTCCACCTAACTAAACAAATAAAATAAGCAATATTAAAAAATAACAATAAAATCAGTTTAATAACAGTAAGTTAAAATTCACAGTTCCTAGGCATAGTAATGAAGTAAAACTGGATACTTTAAGGGGCAAAGGAAGTACGGACAATGAAAGTGAGTGGAAGTAGTAAAAAAAGCAGGATTTAAGCCGATTAAAGGTGTTTCATCACATGAAGGGCAGTGATGAGGATAATACTTTGTAGTATATGTATAGAATATGAGGTATCAGAAGAAGAGAGTTTGTCCATGACACAGACAGTAGCAAAAATGAATAAAATGTGTGTGTGCGTGTGTGTGCGCGCGCATGTGTGTGTGTGTGTGTGTGTGTGTGTGTGTGTGTGTGTGTGTGCGTGTGTGTGTGTGTGTATATATATATATATATATATATATATATATATATATATATATATATACACACACACACTAAGGTAGAAACATACACAGACACAAACACCTGTGTGTGTGTGTGTGTGTGTGTGTGTGTGTGTGTGTGTGTGTGTGTGTATATATATATATATATATATATATATATATATATACATATATATATATATATAGGATTACAAAATAGAGTACCATGACAGCCACAGCTGAATAAAACGTTATTAAAAATAAAAGGATGAGCGCTTTTAGGTTGCTATTACCCTTCTTCAGATCATAGTGCAAACAATCAGCCTTTTAAACAGTAAAACAACCAATGAAATTTCCCCATTTTTGTGCCAAAAATTATTTGGCCAATAAAATCCCATATGGTAATAAAAAGTAACTAACAAACAATCAAATTGATAAGCAATCATGTTCATAAACAAATGGCAAAATAAAACAAGTAATACTTGCATATTACATTGTAATGTCTTTGTCATCTTTCTAAAGTGCAAAAACATGGCCATTTCAAAGGATAATTCTCAAACATATAACTAAAACTTCATTATATCTTACATTATTATGACACAAAGTTTTTCAGTACCTAACTGTCATTATTGTATACACATTAACCAATCATGTATTAGAATTTCCTTTTTTAGCGAACTGGTTTTAAGATATATTGAAAAACGACATTCAGCAGAGGCTGTATAAATCTGTGTTATTCATATGTAAAATTAAAATATGAAATACATAGGTATAATCTAAATCACTCATATTTTTTTTTACTTTATGTGTGATGACCAATCATAATGTTAAAGACGGATTCTCAAGTCAATCAGTTGATAATGCAGCTTAGAGAACATATCACCTATTTTTGTTGTATAACATTGACAAATACTCTAAATACAACAATCCTAGTATAAGAAGTTCCATTCATGGAATACTATCTTAAAGTAACACTTGCCAAAGCGGCATCCAAACCAGATCGTATTAACTATAATAGCATTAGCCTTTTAAGATATTAAAGCAATCATCTTGAAGTTAATAAAATGTGCTACTAAAAATATAAAACAACACAAGAGGGTTCAGAATTCTGTTATATCTCTGATAAAATGTACAGACAGTGAGACAATTACTTCCATGGCTTGGATGCCGAAACCAATGAGAATCAGGACTAAAACTCCATACAGTTTGCAGATGGCAGACAGTTTATGGCTATCCAATGAAAGGTCTCATTTCTATGCATACAAATAGTGACTCCACTGTTACAAAGGGTACAGTCACACCACCTTACCACAGTTTGTGACTATCAGTGAAACTGCAAAAGACAAGAGTGCTGTAACAGCCTGACATGCTCCTCAAATCCATTACACAGGGCACCTCCAAGGAACCTAGCCTTGTATGGCTGTACATAGAGACGTCCAGTGCTATGCTGAAAGTATGGCTTGATAGGCTGAATTTACTTGAGAGGAGTGTGAGTGTTTAAGATTTGAAATGGTCATGTCTTACTGCACCTTTAATAGAGTTGTTGAGCACAGCTGTCCATTTCTGCTCATGCCACCAAGGAGGTATTGTAAACAAGAGCTTCAAATAATAACTTCTCCTTTCATGGTATGCATGACATGTAGGGTGGGTTCTTGCTGGAAGGCAAAATGAAACAAGAAAAAGAGGAAGATTAACTAATTGGTTGTAAGACAAAACTGGATGTCCAAGACTGAGATACACTCAAGATTCACTCAAGAAAGAAACACCTTAGTTGACCTTCCCTTGTATTGTTGTTAAAAATTAGAAGTACACACAGCTGTGAGACTTGGCTTAGGAGTTGTTATGCCTGTTAAGTGACATTTGTTGAAAAAATACCTGCGGAGTCTGTTTACAGATGTATGAAGATAGCTCTCCATCTTAATGCTGTGTGTGCAGTACACACTGTATGAAAAGATTTTAATCTGAATTACATATATGTACATTAAATAAAGTGCATTGAAAGAGATACTATGGTATCAGAAATTAAGACAAACCATAAAAAAACAGTTATAATAAAAACAAGTATCAGGGAATCAGTACAGACAGCATGGATATTTGTAGTATTATTTATAGTGATTCATGTCCTCCTACAAAATATGTGGCCAGCATGTAAGCACAGTATGTGTAGCTTAGAGGCAGGCAGTAAGTCTCTATAAAAGAACTGTGGAAAACACATGCATATTGACAGGTAGTAGGTCTCACTATAAAATAATGGTGGAAAACAGATGCAACACCCATCTGATCAATTGAATGGATTTTCATGTTGTAGTTATATTTGAATCATCTGTGGTTTGTACTGCAGTTTTACATGTAATTATTTCAATGTACTTATAAAACGTATGTATGACAGAAGTCTTACTGTTCTCTATATAACTAGATATAGTAAACAGTTCTTATATACAGCACTACTGCACTGACAGCAAGTATTACACACAACCAACTGCCATATTCCTCAAGCAATCAACCATCTGTATAAACATGAATGAACATTCATTCAGTGATATATTTCACTCTCTCTATAAATCAATTAAAATAACATTCAACCATACAATTGTATCTATTGCATTATTGCACTGTATACAGGTATGCAGTAATGAATTTGAGGATAAGGAAACTATGCAAGCCTCTTAAAGTATTCCATCTGATATTGTCAATTTTCACTCATTCCTCAACAGTTGGGACAATTGGGTTCAGCTCCATCCCTCTGATAGGACTCGGCCATTTTTACAACTCATGGCCACTAGAACTGTTGAGCTCCTCCCTTACCCATAATGCTTTATCCTCTAACATAACTCAGCTATTGTTTGCCAGATATGGACGTGGTAGCTGTGAGCTCTGGAGTGTTGGTTGAATTAGTCATCTAAGTGAATTCTTTAAATACTTCTTAACAGTTCTTTACTCACTTGCTTCACACACATACACACACACACACACACACATATATATATATATATATTTATTTTATATATATATATATATATATATATATATATATATATATATATATATATATATATATTTATATCCTCCCTTCTACACTGATTTAGTGTATTTCCATATACCGTTGTTGGTATTTATTTCTTTCCTTCCTTCTCATACCATTGTTGGTAGTTTCTCTCTAACTATCTAAAAAAAAATCCTTCTGTATCTTTCTTCTGTATATAGGTAGATTTACAGTGTTAAGATGGCTGAAAAGCTTTCGGGCCTTAAAAAATGTAAACAGTGTGGGCACAAACTTCCTTTGTCTGATTCACAAGATTTGTGTGTTTATTGTTTAGACTCTGATCATTTAAAAATTGACTGTGACATCTACAAGTCATTTAACCCTTGGGCGATTGAAGATCACAAGAATATGTTAATTCTGAAAGGTCTGCTCCCTACGACCTTCTCAGAGTCACTATCCATGGCTCAATCCCATAAATGTGACAAGAAAGAGCACAGGAAAAGGCCATTGGATCTGTCTGGATCTTCTACTCCATCATTGGATGAAACATTGGAGCCCACTTGAAAAGTTTTAAAAAAGTTGGATCTGAAGTCTAAATCTTCGGATTAGTCAGAGTCGGATGTCTGATCTGCTTGCTCAGATCCAATATCATCACTTACTCCCTTACCCTGAATGAGGTATGCTTATTCTTTGGATTCTGTACCTTCTAGAGTGTTATCCCCTTTTTGGAGAGGAGGAACTGGAACAGATTTCTGCTTTCTTTCTCCAAATTGTAAGACTTTGTATTTATGCAATTACTGGGTCAGTCTTATTCCAAGATTCCCATCTATTGAGTTTACCCACCATGGAAATAAACTTGTTTTATACTTGGAACACTGATACTCTTGTCTCGTCTGATGGACCAGCTAGAAATTTCAAGTTTCAAACAGAAAACTAAGAAGTCTATTAGGTGAAACATGAAGAAATAAAATTCCAGCAATTCTTTTGTCCCAACGCTCATTATACAGGAAACAGTATGTTTTAGATAATTGACAGTATTAGGCACACGCACCTAATATGAGGCCAATAGGGATCAGAGATGACTGTTGTGAGACAAGCAAAGGGCTCCAACTAAATCTTTCCACCAAACGGTAGGCACTTTCATTTTTCGTGAGGACCTTGCTCATATGTGAGGCAAGAGTAGAGCTACATAAGATACCAGTATGCCATAGTAACCTTAAATGTGAATGTCAGAATTGAGGACATCCTGTAAAAGAGTCAAAGATTTTTTATTCTTCTTAAATGCTATGCCATCTTCATAAGGATGGAACTTGTACTGTTATTTATGTAAAGTGCCAAGATGTTCCATCTTGAGATTGACTTCAAAGCAGTTAACTGACAGGGGTGTAAAAACATAAAGAACATTCATTCTGCAGATATTCATCCTAAGCACTGTAATTTTATTGTGAATGTTACAGAGAAAGGAAAAAAATAAATTAAGAAAAAAAAGCAAGAAACCACTGAACATGAGTAAAATCATGGAGTTTTACTTGTAAGATTCACTCCATGAAGAAATGTGGGTGATGGAAAGAAATGCAACGACCTTTATATTGATGTAAGCTTGCATGCAGGAATGAAACAATCCTGAGAAAACAGACAACTGCTACTTAAAAAAAATGCTCTTTAAAAAAAATATACATATACAAGCTGATGAATCTTTAAAAATATTTTATTGCTGGCAGTAGATGAAGACAGAAGTACATTAAAGCACATTTTTTTGGCTACAGTGGTACCTTTCTTTATCTTATTATGCAGAGGCCTACATAGGCAACAGTGCCAGTAGGTCTGATTTCTTCAGGTCTCTCAGAGTACAATCATGTTGATGCTAATTATTTTAAAACAGGAATTTTTATGGCTGGAAGCACATGAAGATGAAAGCTTATGAAAGTATAGTTTATTGTCTGAGATCTTTTCATATATTTATTATGAAAAGACCTGTGCATGTAACATGCCTGTGGGAGGCCTTATTTTTTAAGCTGTTCCAACAACTGATGTGCTGCAAGGTTTGTTGTTTTCAAAACAGTAGAGAGCTGCTTTTGAATAAGCACCCTGACTTTAGCATGCTTGCTTATCATTTTCCAAAAGCACCCTGACTTTAGCAAGCTTGTTTGTCATTTTCCACTAAACAGATGCAGTCATATCAAAGAGTGAGCTAACAATGTCCATACGGATGAAAAGTGTCTAGTCAGGAACCATCTAAGATGTAGTTAAGGAATCTAATTATCCCACTCACATAATACAAGGAATCAGTCACTGAAAAATATGGATACTATTCCCATAAAGATTGATATTGTCAGCACAGCGCTTTAAAATTAACTGAATATCAAGGTTGCTCATTTTGCGTCAGAATAATTGTCTGCCCATTATAAAATGCATACTTCTACCATAAGCCAGTAAAGATTAATAAACAAAACAATGTAATTAATTAAACTTGCAATTTTTTCTAGAAATATTTGTAAACATTTACCATTGTTTTCTTAGTTTTCTTTGAAAAACATAAATTTAAAAACGTGTCCCTTGTGTATTATATTAAGCCATGCTCTTCATATAGTAAGAGGGTTGAAAAGCACGAGCTTGTTTCTTTGAAGTGTGAAAAGTATCATGCTTAACATTGCATGTGCCTTGTTTCTAGGGTCACATCTGGTAGGAAGGTTTACAGCTATGCATTGTGAAGTTGAGACAAAATGTCTGTCACCTAGGGAATTATTGCTTTGGCTGCCTGTGTAGAAACAGTGCAGTCTGCTCAGTTGTTAAGACAGAAGGACAACACAAATGATGGCAGAAGGGGGAAAAGGCAGCTTATTCAGTAGGAAATAACTAGCACCATGTACTGGATACTGAATGGTATATTAGGCTTAATGCCATGGGTTTATGGCATTAATGACTTGGTCTAAATAAGGACTTTTTTAAAACTGGGGTCTGAAGGATACCAAAAATTGGCATTTCAAGTATATAAAATTTTGTCAGCGCAGGTTCTTTATTAAACCAAACCTTTTCTAATTCTGTTAAATAAATAACTAAGACAGAAGAATCACAGGGTACAGTAAGAGTATCAGGACAATAAGCTATGAGTTTGAGTGTTTCTTTACTCTGTAAAGATGGCATAATGGTTAGGGTCTTTGTCTTCCTTGCACAAGCTACAAGGTTTGAAGCTGACCTCTGCCCAAAGCCTGTGTGGAGTTTGTATGTTCTCCCTATGTCTCCTTGGGTACCTGACATATCTCGAAAGCATACTGGGTACTTCCTCTCAAACTTACCCAAAAAACTTACTGGAGTTGTAACACCAAAGTCTCTATGTGGTGCCTGTTGAAAGAAAAGTTGTTGAGGCTAACTGCTTCAGACATCAACTGCTATGTGCAGTATCTTCTATACAGGAGAACATGGACCACAGATTGTGTACTCTGTCAAGACTGCCTACTCAATGGTGTAAAATTGGCTGTAAGTAACATGATTTAGCTGTAAACCTGAAAACTGTGTGTTTGTGTGCGTGTTTGTATCTTTGCGTGTATGTGATGTCATCAAAACTTTATCTGTACTCTTAGCTCTTCATCAAAAATTCATCTACATCCATATTGCATCATCAAAGCTAATACAATTCCCCAAATGCCTTCCACATTTATGCTCCTTGGTGAAAACTAAACTAAAAGTTCATACAATTCACATGCAAAGCACAGACATGTATACAAACCCAGAACATCCCAGCTCAACTAAAATGCAACCTACATTTAGTCTTACAGAAAAAAATTTAAAAATGTCCCCATTTCATATTCACTAAAATGTAAAAAAGTAACCTCACATACTTCTGTCACAAAATCCACACTCATGCATCCTGCCAAAAGATAACCATATGAAATATCAGGACCTGCTATAGCGAGTCCCACAATGCAGAGACTGAAGTGAAGATCTGGACTTGCATATACTATGTCTGAGATGGGGTTTTCTTGGAATTCTTCTTTTTCTCTGAGGTATGGTGATCTCAGAATTGGTATAAAAAAGTTTGGCCGGGGGGGGGGGGCTTGCAATGTATCACAATGCTGCATAGATATAATAAGCCCACAAACTATTTACATTTTAAACAGCCATAGTGCATGTGCACTGTAATCAAGGTATACATTACTATCATTCCTGATCTTCTATAGCAAATATAAAATACACAGATTGCACAATGGTTTATGTTACAGTAATGTGTTGCTTCACAGTATTATGCTGGTATCTGCATACTGTACTCATGAAATCATAAGTTTAGTTCATCATGAAGGGTCATATCGTATGGTATATGTATGTGATATTGCGATGTGACAGTTATGGGTAACTTCCTATGCATGAACATTTGCATGCATGACAAAGAAGGTCATGTGCCCCATGATCATGACACAGGCATGCCACTCTATCACTGCAACTCAATATTGTCACTAGTAGTTTTCACACCTAACACGTACCCACTAATATCACATCAGTAGGTAATGGAAAGGTGTCTGCAGTTACCATGTCTTACTGTAGCAAATGTATGAAGTCACACATTAGGCACTTATGCAAACACATCATCATACATACTACACATACTAGACATTGTTTGTGTCCCTAAAGAAATTACTGTTACTTCAAGTTAAGTTTTACCACCACTGATGTGCAGTGATCATGGGGTTATAAAGGTTAATTCATTGCCAGATAATTCTGCCAAACTGAAGTCTAAACCAATGCACAGAAGATTAATTACAGATTATATGGAAGCAAAATGGTCACTATGTAAAACTAAATGGAGTATTGTGGTCAGTAGAAAACTGCAGGTAAAATGTAGAAAGTTTTGAAACAGAAATTGAGTGCAAAAAGTTCAAAAAATGTTTAACATCAGGATCTAGGCATACAACGTCAGGGGGGTATATTTCCATAAGAATAAGATACCCAATTAAGGTGAGAGACAAAAAAATATAAAAAATGCAAGAGAGGTTGAACTACAACTTTGAATAAAAAAGAACTTAGTCATATTTAGATATACTACTGATACATGTAATTCCATATAAATTATATGGGAGTAAATTCTGGGCACATTGCAGGTGCTGTGGATAACGTCAAAGATGGAAACAATACTAATGCCATGAACATAAATCATGCCCTGACTTAGGAATGGGGTCCATTCCCATCATGGTATTAGAAACACAAAATATGTGGAAAAATTAAACTGAGGAGAGACAAGTGACATTGTTACTAAACTTGAATGTAACTCTTCTCAATGACAGTGTGTTGTACTATGCAAAACTTGTGTTTGTTCAGCAAGTGGAATAACACTGGTGTTTGTGTTTCAGGCGGACACATGCAAGTTAATGCACATAGCATTGTAGTTCAACAGGTCAAAGGGCAAGGGATGTCACGATATGCATTCCTGTGGTACTGAAACAATAGTATTATGAAAGATGAAAGATGACCTTCATATGACAGTAAATGCTCATATATGTGCTATGTTATCAGTTCTGTTGAACTACGTAGCAATCACATACTGGCCACATGAAACATTGAAGGACAAAACAGACCATACTTACACACTTGAGGAACCTTCCTGATTGGCTGAAGCTCATGGAAGGGTCTGGATACTGCCTTCTGAAAGAGTCTCACACGGTATAGGTTATGTCACTGAAAAACTGTTACATTGTACCCTGCATCTGGTCTTGAATGAGGTCTCCAAATAAGTAGTAGAGCTGTTTCCTGAAGGTATCATCCATGGCCATGAGTGGCTGGTGTGGTCCTGCCAGAATGTTGGTGTGCAAATCCACTGATGTGTGTTCTTTCAGAGCAAATGGTCCTTCCTCCTCCAATACACTCTTTTCTATCAGCTGTGGGGGCCTGTTATCATCTCTGATGTTTAATGATGGAGTCTCTTATCAGGGTTACTCTGCATCATAAAACTGCAAACAAACCCAACATATATGGCATTAACAGTGCAAAACTGTTATTAATGTACAGTGCAGTGCAATGGTGCTGGGCAAATAAAACATCTGTGGTCTTCTGCAAATATAACATGTCTGCATTCAAGCTGTTGTTAATCTCCTCAACAATTCTCACAACAAACATATGTGCATCATTTGTGTAAATATGTCATGCATTTAACTATAGAGCAAACACTTGCATGTACACGGGTGGTGTCAGATGTACTAGGCCAATGTGGAACAATTATATAAATCTGCAACACCCATGAAGAAAATAATCGGTATTAATGTTGGCATGTGCAATTAAGTGTAGCTCATATTGCATACAGTGTAAAAGTTTGTGCTGTAATAATGATATGTACAGTTCATGGCATATATCAAAAGACATATGCCTTCTCCAGATCAGATTGGATATTGATGAAAAAGTAAAGGATGATAAAATATTACCTGTGCAGTGTCAGCTGTATGTGCAAGGATATATAGCCACACATTTATGCAGTGTGCTTATATGTAACATCATTAAGCACCATGTGGAGCCAAACAGATGAATGCAATTAATGCCATTGTGCTACATAGTGCTACAGTCAGTGATATTACTTATGTGGAAATAATGCCATTGTGCTATACAGTACTGCAGTCAGTGATATTACTTATGTAGACATAGTGCCATTGTGCTGTACAATGCTAGAGTCAGTGATATTACTTATGTAGATATAATCCCTTTGTACTATACAATGCTACAGTCAGTGATATTACTTATGTGGATATAATGCCATTGTGCTATACAGTGCTAGAGTCAGTAGTATTTCTTTTGTGGAAATAATGCTGCAGTGTGACATATGACTTGATAAGTGCAGCTCTGTTGCTTAGATAAAAGCAATACTACATATAGCATGTAAAACCCCCTTGCACCCTGCCAAATCCCTTGTTAATTATATATACTAAGTCCAAGATGGCACTACAGCGGGAAAAGGGCATATTCCCTAATCCCCACTGTACTGTGATCTTCTACTGGCAAAGCAAATAAACTTCAATCATCTGATGCTTGTTTAGTTGAAATGGCTGTTCCAGAAGTCGATGACTTTCCATTTCGATGGAAAGTCTTGCTGTCTTCACAGGTTAGAAGTTATAGGGAAATAATGCACAGGAGTGTTATAAGGCCTGAAGCAAAGAGGGACTCACCCCCCCCCCCCCAGAAGCTGTATTATTTCCCTATAATGTCCACACTGAAAAGCATTACTGCACTCTGAAAATTGCTTAGTTTTAAGATTTTGTATTTTGTTTTTAATATTAAATGTCTTTAAATGTTTTTTTCTGTTTACTTGGGCTTTTTTTAGAAAAACTAATCCTTTTCCTTGTTTATAGATGAATATTTCATGTACTGTACTTTTAGAAATTGCTAGATAATACTCATCATTTATATCTGATTGCAGTTCTGCATGCGTGTGTGTGTGTGTTTGTCTATTTGTGTATATATTTATGTGTGTCTATGTATCTAAGTGTGTGTGTATGTGTGCGTGTGCGTGTGTGTGTGTGTGTGTGTGTGTGTGTGTGTGTGTGTGTGTGTGTGTGTGTGTGTGTATGTATATATATATATATATATATATATATATATATATATATATATATATCTATATATGGGTCTACCTGAGATCAACAAGCCATTTGATCGACTTTCATTCGGTTGACAATTCATTTGGTCGACAAGCATGTTATGTGGGGGGCTTTGCCCCCCACCCCCCTAACTATATATATCAACTCCAGGGTCGCACAACATTGGGGAGGGGGGCAAATCTGCCTGTCAATCAAGTGAATTGTCGACCAAATGAAAGTCGATCAAATGGCTTGTCGACCATCTCAGGTAGACCCATATATATATATGTATATATATATATATATATATATATATATATATATATATATATATATATATATACATAGTATGTGTGTTTTAAACTGATAAAATTTCATAGTTTTGGAATAAACTGTGTTTGGGCATAATGGCCTACATGGAACACAGACTCCATGACATTTTGGGAAAATTCCTTAGATCCTATCCACAAGACGAGTTCTGCTTTAAAGGATAGCAAAGTGTTAAGACTCCTCATAATGGGAATTATTTCCAGCACAATGGAAAAGATATAAACCTGAATCTCCTAGTTATTTTAACAGATGGATGCAGTTATTATTCCTGTAAATGTATCAGTGGTACTTACGTATTATCGCAACCAGATTTTCGCGGTTGCGAAAATAGCATACTTCAACTGAAACGAAGCCATGCAACACTGTAAAGTGTTACTGAAAGTCCTTACTGCTCACGGAAAAGTGTGGGTTACCTTCAGGAAGAGCAGAAAGTTTATAAATCTTCTTCCTGATTTGCGTGCTGTACAGATGCACGCTTTAATTGTCAGGGCTGGCATAGTACGCGCTGAATTCTGCAGGACTGCAAAACAGGTGTAACAGCAAGTTTAACAAAGTGCCCCTATTATATTGTGCCGGTTACATTTAACAACTGTGATGTATTACTAAATAAACGCAGGCCACAAGGTATGCCAGACTTCACAAAAAGTAATGGTTCTGACTCATCGACGACTACTGCTGTCAGTAAGTAACAGCAAAAAAAAAAAAAAAAAAAAAAAAGACCGGTAAATACTAACTCCAGGAAACAACAGAAGGTCATTGTAACATCTTTCATCCCTTGGGCTCTGCATTTTGCTATTAATAAATCAGGTTTGTGAAATTTTAACCACATAATATAGGGACGGATTTTAACACTGGCTCTTACACCCTTTTTTACAACCTGGAGCAATCTGTACTTACACATTCCATTTCTCAGTATGATAGCAGCCATGACTTTTCAAGCGTGCATCTGTAATGCACACAAATCAGGCAGAGGATTTTATAAATTGTTTGTCCTGAAGGTAATCCAAACTTTCTCATCAGTAATAAGGACTTTGAAGAACATGTTACACTGTTTCATGCCCTCGTTTCACTTGAATTTTCCGAATTTCGCAACCCCGAAAATCTGGTTGCGATAATACGTAAGTACCGTATCAGTATATATATATATATATATATATATATATATATATATATATTAAAAAAAAAATATATATATATATATATATATATATATATACATATATATATTATATATATATATATATATATATATATATATATATATATATATATAGGATCTGAAGTAGTTAACTTCATTTGTTCATCAACCTGTGGGTATCGGATCCGAATCGGATCCGAGCCGGCAGCTTTATTCAGCTAAGATCCGATATCCAAGCTCCTCCCTCTTACCCATAACCCCCTGCCATCCTTCTCTGTCCTCAGATCTCGTTTGCCGCGGCTTATTCAAACACCTAGAACAAGTTCCAGGCGTAGGGTTTTGTGAGTTTTTGAAGAAAAATTCCTCTGTTTTTTACCTAGTTTTTAGTTTAATTGTTAATGAGTGAGTGTTCCCTTTTGTAGTTGATTTAGCTAATTTTTCTTGCTAAAACTTTATATATTTTCAGTTTCTCTAGTCTCCCTCTTCCCATGTGTGTGAAGGTGTGTTTGGGTTAGGCCCTTTTACAACTATGGCCAAGGCCCCTAAAACTTTCTTTTCTAAATGCACCGAGTGTGGCCATAAGCTATCCCCGGTGGATGGCCACACTCGGTGTGTTATCTGCCTTGGGGTTGATCAACTTTCTTTGGGCTGCACTATTTGTGCAGCCTTCAACCCCAGGGCTTTGAGGGATAGGAGGTCAAAGTTGATAATGGCGGGACTTCTGCCCCCGGACTCAGCTTCGTCCTCTTCTCCCTCAGTGGTACCGGCTGCTACTGCAGTGGTGCCGCCTTCCATCCCTGCTCCTCTGGCCGGGACTCACCCTCCCACCGAGGCTCAGGAGGAGAGGGAATCTAGGAGGGAGAGAAAAAAGGACAAGCACCACAAGCGGGGAGCCGAAGCTTCCTCTTCGGCTCCGCCAGCGAAACAACTAGTCTCTCCTAGGGCCTCTGAGCCTTCTCCTTCCCGGCTCCATGCACCCCATTTTTCCCCGGGGCCAGAGGAGGAGGAGACCCAGTCGCCTTCGAGGTCTTCGAGGCGTCACCCCAGGCCTTCCTCGGTGGCCTCGTCAAGATCAACAAGAAGCTTGTCAGATGCAGATAGGGACTGGATGATGCATAGGTTTCTCCAGGCCCAGCTGCAGATGGGAGTGATCCTGCCCCCCCCCCTCTAGGGGGGAGCTTGACCCCCTTTTTTACCCCGATTTCTCCTTCTCTGACCCACTTCCGGGATTCAGAGCCATCAGATCCAGGCAGCATTGGAACCGGGGGAGGCTCGGCACCAATAGTACACCCTTCTTCGGCTTCGACCGCACCCTCGAGCTTGTCGGGTCCCTTTTCGGATCCGAGCTCTCGGAGCCGTGAGCTGAGCTTCGGATCCGGAGGTGTTAGTGTGTCTTCGGCTCCATCTCGGTTGGAGCACACTGGCCCTTCAGATCCGACTGCATCGGCGCCAGCTCCGGTCCGCACCTTGGATCCAAAGGGGCTGCTCTTGGAGCTTAGAGCGAGCAGTTCTCCTTCGGCATTCAATGTTGTGGAGAGGGTCTTGTCGAGGGACTCGAGGCCCCAGGCTCCTGCTGTGGTTCCTCCCATCACTCCCTCTCAGACAGGCCTACCTTCCATCACCCGGCCCCAGGGACAGCCTGCGCCTACGTCCCAGATGGTCCCCTTAGAGGAATAGGATGTGGTTGGTGAGACATCCTTGGACAGCCCCCCTGAGGAGGTTCCTCACAAATGTAAGTGCAAGAGGAGGCACTTGGACTCACCTGAGTCCCTGACAGAGGACACAGACTTAGAGGAAGGGGAAGGTTCCCCAAGGTCACCCCCCCCAAGGACGTCTCCTTCGGAGACATTATGGAAATGCTATATTATATATATCATATTAGAGGGGGGTGGTCAGCCCAAAAGCCTTCCTCTGATGAGTCTGTGTTTCTGGAGGCATTTGACGCAGGCCCATCTACCTCTTGGGCGTCCCCTCCCGCCGATCCCCTGGTAGATCTGATCACTACCAGGGCATGGAAGGAACCGGACACTGTGGAGCCCATACCAAAGAGACCTGACAAAATTCTTAGTCCATCCACAGATAGGATGGCTTGGAGCAAGGGTGCTCCAGTAGATGCCATGTTGGTGGCGGCAGGCACCAAGAAGGTACTGGCCCAGGAGAGTTCCTCGGTCCATCCTCCCAACAAGGAGTCGCGGACGATGGACCTCATAGGGAAGCGGATGTTTGCTTCAGCCACCTTCTCTGTAAGGTCACTGAACTATATGGCACATGTGATACGACTCCAGCAGGATCTCATCAAAGAATACGCAGGGTCGCCCCCAGCCGAGGATAGGAAAGTATTCTCAGCCTGAATGGCCACTCTTAAGTCCATTTTGAACACTTCTATGCGTCTCCTTTCCCATGCCATGGAAGGAGCCGCTAGAGCTAGCGGAGCGGGCATTGCCTTACGGCGGCATGCTTGCCTCCGCCTCTGCAACTTTGCGGAACCCTTCAAGGTGTCCTTCACAAATGCCCCTTTTGACGGCTCTTTGCTGTTTGGCAAGACCGTCCGCGACACGCTGGTCCAGAGTGAGAAAGACGGGAAGACATTGTCTGCCATCGGGATCTGCTTCTCGGCTCCCCAGAGGTCCTTCTCCAGGAACCAAAGGGGACAAAAGAAGATGTGGTTCCGGAAATCTCAACAGTCCCATTTCGCTCCGGACCCCTCGTCCTTCAGAGGCAGAGGAGGACAAGGTGGACGCCAGCCCAGAGGCAGAGGGGGACCGAAGAATTTCGGGTCGAGAGAACCTTTTTCGGATTGGCCCGCACAGCAACCCTGAGGGGTTACTGAGCTGCTCCACTCTGGAGGCGGTCGGGGGGCACTTCTTGAGGCACCTAGCAGTTTGGGAGTCAATTACAATGGATTGCTGGGTGCTTCGAATCATATCCAGAGGTTACACTATCCCTTTTCTGAATCATCCTCTCAGACCCCAGAGCCTCCCTGATGTCCCATCAAATCAAAGGGAGGCAGTAGCCGCATAAATAAAGCAGCTGCTAGAAAAAAGAGCAATCCAGCCCATCCCCCAAGACCAGTCCGGATCAGGCTTCTACTCCAGGTTCTTTTTGGTGCCAAAAAAGACGGGGGACTTAAGACCAATCCTCAACCTGTCCCTTCTGAACCTAGCGGTTGCCAAAGAAAAATTCCGGATGGTCACCATTCAATCCATTCTCCCACTCCTACAGGAGAATGACTAGATGTGCTCTATAGACTACAAGGATGCGTACTACCACATTTTGATGGACAGACGATCCAGGATGTTTCTCCGCTTCTGGCTGGGAGACAGTCACTATCAGTTCAGGGTCCTTCCCTTTGGTCTCACCACAGCCCCCAGGGTGTTCACTAAAGTGATGGCAGTTGTAGCAGCCCACCTGAGGCTTCAGGGAATACAGGTCTTTCTGTACCTAGATGACTGGCTCCTCAGAGCCCCCACCAGGCATCTACTCTGTTCAGCCAGGAATTACTTCCTTCACTTGGCCTTTCATCTGGGAATTTCTATCAATCTCAAGAAATCCTCCCTTCAGCCAACTTAGACCTTAGATTTCATAGGGGCCAGGCTTGATACAAACCTGTTGAGGGCCTTTCTAACTCCGGACAGGCTTCGAACTTTGACATTCCATGTGATGGCTCTATTACAATCCCCGGCCCCCCCCAGCAGAATTGGTCCTGAGGGCACTAGGTTCCATGGTGGCTGCCATCAATCTTTCACCATTGTTTCATCTAAACATGAGGGTCCTGCAATGGACATTGCAGGTCCAATGGTCCATCCTGCAACATCCGCTAAGTATGGCTATCCCCCTCAGCAATGCTTGCAAGAGGTCCCTACTCTGCTGGATCCAATCCTTGGCTCTCCGGGAAGGGCACCCCTTTTCTATGACCCCACCCCAAGCCACGGTGACCACGGATGCTTCTCGCCTCGGGTGGGGGGGGCATTGCATGGGCAGAACAATCCAACGCACGTGGACACACTCAGAGACCTTGTTGCTCATCAATGTCCTAGAGATGAGGGCGGTGCTTTTAGCGTTGCAAGCACTCCAGGCCCTTCTTCCCTTAGGGACAATTGCGATTCAGTCAGACAACATGTCAGTAGTCTGGTATATCAACAAACAGGGGGGAACCAGTTCCTATCCGCTGTGTCGAGAGGCCATGAGAGTTTGGGAATGGGCGATCATCACCAACTGCTTTCTCATAGCAACACACATTCCGGGTCGGTCCAACATATTGGCAGACAAGCTGAGTCGAACCATCCTCTCACCTTACGAGTGGTCTCTGAACCCAAGAGTAGCGAAGCAGATCTTCCTCAAGTGGGGTCAACCTTGCTGCGATCTTTTCATGTCACCTTCG
The DNA here is from genome assembly GCF_019279795.1 of Protopterus annectens. Lineage (NCBI taxonomy): Eukaryota > Metazoa > Chordata > Ceratodontiformes > Protopteridae > Protopterus > Protopterus annectens. The sequence goes on from NC_056729.1 coordinate 208,178,054, forward strand.
AATGCAAAGTGCAGCGAGTACTTCGCTCTACTTCCCCCACAAGGGGAATCCCCCAGAGACGCTCTAGTCCATGCTTGGTCATCCGGTCTACTTTATGCTTGTCCACCTCTTCCCCTCATGGTAAGATTCTCGCAGAAAACTCGTCGGTTGAGGAGCAGAGTGAACTTCATAGCCCCATTCTGGCCTTGTCAAACGTGGTTCCCTTGCCTATGGTCTCATCTGGTCAATCCTCCATGGATTCTGGATCCCACTCCGGATCTGATTTCTCATCCCCTGGAGTTGACAACTCCAAACCTGGACAATCTCAAGCTCACAGCTTGGTTGATCCAGTTCCAGTCATAGCTAGGACTCCCGGTATCTCCTCTTCTGTTAAAGCTATTCTAGTAGCCACTCATAAACCTTTTACCAGGAAGGTCTATAAGAGCAAATGGAAACATTTTTCGATCTGGGCGGAACATAGACATATGGATCCCTTTACAGCCCCAATACCAGCTGTATTAGAGTTTTTGTCGCACTTATTTGATCAAGGTGCCAGCTCCTCCACTGTCAAAGTCCAATTAGCAGCAATTTCACACTTTCATGTGGGAAGTGATCTTGGTTGATTAGCTTCTTCCAAGATCTGCAAAACTTTCGTAAAAGGTACTCTCCTATTAAGGCCTCCTGTGAAGGATGCAGTTCCTCTGTGGGATTTAACCCTTGTTCTTCAGGCTCTTACTGGCACCCCCCTTTGAACCTGCAGCTTCGGTGGACCTTAAATACTTATCTTGGAAGACGGCTTTTCTCATTGCCATCACTTCAGCCAGAAGGGTTTCAGAGCTTCAAGCCCTTTGCGCCAAACCTCCATATCTGGTCTTCCATAAAGATAGAGTTTCCCTCAGGACCAATCCTGCCTTCTTACCTAAGGTCGCCTCTGAGTCCAACATTAATCAATCTATCAATTTACCAGTGTTTTTCCCGAATTATCAAAACAAAGGTGAATACAAATTGCACTCTTTAGATGTGCACAGACAATTGAGGTTCTATTTACACAGGACTGCTGGTCATAGAAAATCTGAGCAACTCTTTGTATCCTTTGCTAAACCCTTTTTGGGCAAACCTATGTCAAAAGCTACATTGTCCAGATGGATTTCACAATGTATACTTCTTGCATATAAGAGTTCTGGCCGACCAGAACCTGTCGGAGTTCAAGCCCATTCTACTCGATCGATTTCAACTTCTGCTGCCTTTTGGTCAAGGGTGTCCTTGGATGATATTTGTTCTGCAGCCGCCTGGGCTTCATCCCATACCTTTATTACACATTACAAGCTGGATTTAATTTCCAGAGGAAGGGTGTCCTTTAGCTCTGCAGTGCTCCGGAATATTCTTCCATGAGGACCTCCCAAGTTTAGGTAGCTGGGGACTCTGTCCCACAGGTTGATGAACAAATGAAGTTAACTACTTCAGATAAAGAAGTTATGTATTTACCGTAACGTTCCATCTGAGTAGGTAACTTCATTTGTCAGCAACCAACCCCCCCCTCCATCCCCCTAACCTGTAGTTTGTCCCTTTTAGGACCTTGTGTTCTCTGTACCAGATGACATCAGGTTAGGATGTTTAGTTGATCCTGATTGTAGTAGTTTACAAGGCTAAGCAAACTGGATCTGAGGACAGAGAAGGATGGCAGGGGGTTATGGGTAAGAGGGATGAGCTTGGAGCTCGGATCTTAGCTGAATAAAGCTGCCGGCTCGGATCTGATTCGGATCCGATACCCACAGGTTGCTGACAAATGAAGTTACCTACTCAGATGGAATGTTATGGTAAGTACATAACTTCATTTTTACAATCAAAAGTTGGAAATTGCATCGGTTAACCATCATGTGGCCTACTTGCAGTTTTCAAGTTGGCAGTATGTCCAGCCAAAATTGATCGGGTAGCGTAGTTCGAGCATTTGGGTTTGACATTGTGCAGGGAGGCTGCGGTTCAGTGAGGAACAGGGAATTTGCCCATTTCCTCCATGTAATGTGATCTTGGAGTTATTATATTTAATGTGCAGGGGGTGTGGGGGTGAATAGTACAATTAATGTACCACTCACTGTTGAGTGTAATAGTACGTTAATGTGCATAGCACGGGTGAGTGACGTCACCTACTGCTATGTCGAACTCATTGAACCAGGGATTTTGGTTATTTCATTTCCGATGTTCTGCCTTTTAGACATTTCAGAATTCAAGATTTCACATCGACGTTGTGATCATTCGACTGACCCATTTTCCAGATTATGATAGTAAACTATATATATATATTTATATATATATATATATATATATATATATATATATATATATATATATATATATATATATGTGTGTGTGTGTGTGTGTGTGTGTGTGTGTGTGTGTAGTTGTTTCTGGTTTGCGTTATTCTAGTCTTCACCCTAGGCATATTATGATGAATATTCCGAAATATTAATTTGTTAATTTGTAATAGTGAAAAGGATTTGTAGTGATGAGCAACAATATCAGCAGCAAGCATCGGTGATTTGGTAAATTTTTAGGTGCTCAGATCCATAGCACAAAATGGGATACTGTTCTCCAGAGTTTCCTAGCAAAGAAGATCACTGTCTTAAAAACCCTAAGTTGCAAGAAAAGACTAAAAGTAATGTCCCTTTACTCAGTATGTTACAGTCTTCTTAGAAGAGATCTATTCCTTGCTGTCCAAACCATTAGGGCACAGTAGTCCTAGATCTCTAATGTGTTTCCACAAATCAAATAGTGCCAGGAATACCAGCACAAGGGATTTGCATTTTCACTAGCAGATAAATAAAACAAGATTGGCAGACAGATTCATTATACAGAACCTTATTAACTTCTGGAATAGATTCCAGCTGCAAATTTAGCAGTATGATACGTTATCTTCCTTCATCTGGAAACTGGATGATTTGATGGTTATTCAAATATTTATAACTGGATTGACAGGTCTGACCCTTCTACAGAGTGGATGATCAGTCTGAAGGTGGGTACTGGCAAGGCATAAATGACTACAACACTTGTATTTTCTTTGTTCTTGTGATCCAGTAATTTTATGATCCTGTGATCCTGAAGTTAGTACAGTAATCTTTCAGTTAACTGGTACCCATGGGGATTGGAAGAAGCCAGATAACTGTAGGTTCTGTTTGCTTGAGAGCTAATATTAAAAATAGGCCTGACTAATACTGTACCCTATACTATACCATACCATAAACACTGGATTGATTTGATTTTCATATTGAAATATAGTAATTAAAAGCCTGGCTGTGGGGAACAGAAAGTACAACACATGAAAATTTAATTGAATTGTTCATAATGTACTATATTTCTTTGATTTTTTTTTTTGCCTGTTGTTTGAGAGTGCCAGTTGCTTGAGTTCCGGTTAACTGAGAATTTACTGTATATATAGTAAGTTGCAGAAGGTATGGTGGAATAGGGTTTAGGGGCTTGCCTTCCTGCAAAAACATTTCTTTGACTTTTCTTTGTTTTGTTTTATATGTGGACAAATCTTCCATATTTTTATGAAGATTTGTGTTACAGAGGAAAATGCACGTGATGATTATTTATATACTCACATAAATGTGACATTTCGTGTTACAAGAAATATGCAGTCACCAACCCCCCCCCCCACTGATAATGGCTTAATCATCAGTATGTTGTTACATAGGACACCGCATGTTTAAGCTGCTATTATGCTGTGAATCTAAGTATTGGCAAGTTGTCAGTTTTCAGATTAATCTTTTACAAAGTTGTAAATGCAACATTGCCTTACTTATTTATGTATGCATGTATTAGTTAACGGTGATAGGGCAGCCATCCAACTGTACCATTTTCAGGCTATACTGTGAAGACAATCTCACCATTTGACAATAATTGAAAAACTGCCAACTGAGAATTAAGTAAGTGAGAAAATACCATGCTTGTTGGTTGGATAGGCTGTTTTTTCGGTTATTGATAACTGGTACATGGATAATAAATTTAGCCTGCTTTGCTACAGGTTTAGTACGTATGGTGTTTTTGTATGTCTGGATGCTGACTATATGCTGGGGATTGACTCAGTAGGCTTGTGAAATTAAGTTGTATTGAGTGTTGAGATAGGGTGTGTAATTGTTCCAGAGTGAGCTATTGCTAGAATGCCTACATGTGCTGAATCTCCAATCAGTTTTCTGTGAAGAGTGGAGTTTTCTCTTTTATATAATTCTTTGTAACTTGTAGTTTATTTGAAATAATGCAGCTGTTTCCTGGAGAGCTGTAAATGGCTGTAGCGAAGTAGTGTAACAGACAATTTTCTGATTTAACAGTAGCTGCACAAAGTTAAGGCTATTTGGCTTAAAATGCAAACTTTCATATACAACATCTATAATGAACAAACCCCCCCAACCAAAGAAGTGAAGATGAGAACTTTGTGTAAAAATGAGCAATTTAACTTTAAAATAATGTGCTTTTTCTCTTTGCTGACACTATATGTTAATCCTTGTTTTTTTGGTTGTTACCTCAGATGTTTATTTTATTTTTGCACATAAATTAAGCTAGGGCTCATCTTTTGTAATACTGTCTCTACTAGAGCTCAGGCAAAGAACTGTTAGCCTCCTCCCATTGGGGGGTGGGGTGGTAGGTGAAAAGATGATGGAGTCTGGTGCCATGCACGATGAAGGAGAATGTTAAGAACCGGAAAAAGGAATCATTAATGAATTGTCACAGAGTTTTTCTGAATCTTGGGAGGGAGCAGGAGAGTTGTAAAGGAATGATAGACATAAAAGAGTAGGAAAATAGACACAGTTGAAAATGGCTTATTTGCTCAAAGCTGCAGTGAGTTAGGCCTTCTGCCCTTGCTCTGCTGTTTTCAAAACACCTGCTATCAGACTACAGAACATAAGTGCTTATTTGCAACTGTTTTCTGTGCTTCTGATTAACTAAAACAGTATTTGCTGCATATTTGCTGAGGTGCATCATCTCTGGGACGTTTTTACAAAATTTGTGAGGCTCCAAGACCAATCTAAGTGCTTTTTCATTTATTTTCACTTATTTTATTGCATTTGCACTTGCCTATCATTTTTTATCTGTGCCTTATAGCTAATTTATTGCAGTTGCACTGGTTTAAAGCAATTTACTGATTAACCGCATTTCATTAATGTTTAACTGTATTCCATTGTTATTTACTGCAATTCATTACTGTTTAACTTTATTTTATTGTATTTCATTACTGTTTAATTGTATTTATTCATATTGTGAGTTCTGTTTTTTGTCTGTAAGTGGTTAATGTGTGCTTTTCTATGAGTTTTACTGTGTTCTTAACCCTAAAATTGAGTAGCATAGTCTGGATATAGGTTTGCTGCATCCAGAGATGTTTGTTTGTAACTTCTGTGTTTCTGGCAGCCATCTTGGCACAAGCTGATTGGTAAAGAGAGCAGGGACTAACAGGATTGGCTAGATTTCCATGTTACTAGCATATTTTATTTTTTTGTGGCATCTAAACCCCATGTTTGAGCCGGTTTGGGCTTATTTGCACACTGTGCACCACTGCTGCACTGTCGTTACCCTTTGCAAGGTATTCCAGCTACAAAGTTTTCCTTAGTAGCACCTGTGTGATCACCAAGTAGTACTCATCTTACACCTTAAACCCGTTACCTCCTTAGGTCTCTCTGGACTCTGTCCCTCAGATTCTGACAAATATGGATGAACAATTTCCTATGGTTTCTCCTGCCAGTCTAGTTGATATGGGCATCCTGAGTCAGTGTAGCAACTGCCTCATGTACACAGCAAACCCTCTACTACTACCACCTAGGGACTCAATTTATGAGAGATGCAATTACATTAAGAACTAGAGTCCATGCCAGTATATCTGGCACTGAAAAGGCTGTCAACACAATCACCACACCTCAAACACCACCCACACCTACAGAACACACACCCATATATGTGGAGCTCCACAACAAAAACATACTCAAACAAAAGAGACCTCCTAGGCAAAAACACATGTGAACTCCACAGCCCATCACACTACACACCACACATAGTTCACACACCTGTGTCTCACAGCCACTAAGGCCTAACCATAAACCCAACATATTAATCATAGGAGACTCCATTATGAGAGACACATATGTGCCCCTCACCAGGTTGGATAAGGAGAAAGTCACAGTTAGCTGTTTGTCATGTGCCAGAATCCACCATATTACATATGCACTCAAGTCTGTCAACAACAGGTACTGTTATGACTCTGTCAAAGTCCATGTTGTTGTGAATGACGTGAGATGTACCTCCCTGGACTATATGAAGAGAGACATGATCAAGCTTGCTGAATATGTGTCCCAGGCAGGTATGTCCCTAGCCTTAAGCAGCATTCTACCATCACTCAGAATGATGCTTCAGTACAATCAGAAAATGATTGACCTTAAACAATTGGCATAGTTTCTGGTGTCATTCGAAGGGGATCTAGTACCTGATAGCCTGGAAAGACATGATCAACAGACTATAATGCTCTGCCAGAGATGGCCTGCATCTGTCTGCCTTGGGCTTCAGGCTTCTGACAAAGGCTCTTGCTCCCCCACAGTGACTTTTAGTCAATGCTATGAGGGCAAAACTAACAACATGAAAATTTCATCAAAACACAAATTGAAGGTCATGCTGCTGAACACTAGGAGTCTAAACATGAAACTGCACTCATTGCAAGCATTCTTAACCCTGGAAGATGTTGACATTTTTTGCAGTCACAGAAACTTGGTTCAAAGCTGCAAGAGCACCCCAGCCATACCAGGTTACTTATCCTATCATGCATTCAGACCCCATACCATGGGCAGCAAAGCAAAAAGAGGTGGAGGTTCAATATATATTAAAGACATACACACCTCCAGGCTGGTCAAACAGTATGATGTACAGGAAACACTCCAGGTGCAGTTAACCATTGATAAGACCCCTATTTAAATCATAGCTAGCTACAGGCCCTGACTTTGACTCAAGATGCTTTCCACCTATCTGAACCTCTTCAGATCTATCAAGATTCAACCCTTTACCTTGATCCTGGGTGACTTTAACTATCCAACCATAGACTGGAAGAACTACTCCTACCAAAACACAAATATCCAGAGATTCCTTGATTTCCTCAATACAAATGCCTTGGTCCAGCTGGTCAACACCCCCACAAGAGGTGATAATATCTTGGACTTGGTATTAACCAACATGAATAACCACTGCAGCATTCATTCCTACGGTGTCATCTTCCCTGGCAAAATCCGACCACAAAGTGGTTACTTTTGAAGTCACCATCCCCCCCCCCCTTGCTAGGGTCAAACGTAAAAACCTTTCCAAAGTTGATTACAACCTCCTGAGGGAACATATAAACAGCTTCACAGCCCCCTCCCTCTCTATAGGAACTGACACAAATTTCCAAACCTACACCAAAGTACTATGTGAGCATTTATATAGCTGCATGGAATCAGGAATACCTGACAGGACAAAATCTTCCTTCTCAAGAAGATTAAACCTGTCTGGTGGACATCTCGACTAAGTAAACTCTATAATAAAAGGAAAAAATTGCTGTCCAGGACCAAGAAGGAACAGGTGCCTAATTGAAGGCAATCTCTCCTTAGCCTGAACAAGCAAATAAGAGCACTAGTGAAATCCTCCAAAGCAAACTTCAAGTCCAATCTGGCCACATCTACTAAAGACAATCATAAGAACTTCTTCACATATGTCTGCAGTCTCAAAGGAAACACTCAAATCTGATCAGAAATGGTGATCAAGGACACCACATACACAAACTCTTTAGATACATCCAACCTGCTGGCAGACAGGTTCTGTGAAAACTTTGTCCCTTTGTCCCCCCCATCAGTAAATTAGGACATCCCCAGCACCTGCCCCCAACCCTTATCTCTAGGGAGCAAGTCATCACTGCCATCTTGAAGGCAAATAAATACAGCCTCCATGGACTTGATAACATCACAGGCTGCATCCTACTTGAACTCAGGTAGGAAACTGCAGCACCATTAGGCACCCTATTCAGTCAAAGCCTGAGTACTGGCTTTATCCCAGCTGAGTAGAGGACAGCCACTGTCATCCTTTTGCACAAAGGTGGAGCATCCACCAATCCAGGAATTATAGACCCATCAGCCTAACTAGCCTGATTTGCAAGGCCATGGAATGGATTATCATAGACCTCATTAACAAGGACATTGGCAGCCTCCAAACACTCAATCCTACACATTTTGGTTTTGTCAAGGGGAGGTCATACCTGTTAAACTTGGTAGACTTTTTTGAGATAGTCACCAAAGCCATGAACAAGGAAAGACAGTGCACATCGCCTACCTTGACCTGGCCAAAGCCTTCAATACTGTTCCCTACTCGGGTATAATATATAAACTCCCTCAACTAGGCATCAATCCATATGTTACCAGATGGGTAGAAAACTGGCTCACTGATAGAACCCACCTAGTCAAAATAGGGGAAACCACCTCAAGCAGTAGACTCATAATGAATGGTGTACCCCAGGTATCAGTCTTAGGGCCTCTGTTTGGAATATACTTCATAGGTTCATAGGTTCATAGGTTAGTACTAGGATAACTGCCTATATGGGCTATTATAAGTCTAGCCAATTACTTTTTCTGAGGTGCAGGCCAAAACCAGTGGGCTATGGCTGACCAGGTTTGTAGCTAACTGCAAGGTGGGCACTGTCATCAGTTCCTTTAGTGATGTGAGTATCCTCCAAGAGGGTCTCACCCAAAAGTATGACAGGTGCCAGAAACATGTCCTCAAACCGAATACCAAAAAATGCATCATCATCAACCCTTTTGGGGAGAGTGATGTCCCCACAAATTATCACATTAATAACAAGGTTCTAAGCATGCAGTCAGTCATGAGGGACTTGGGCACCCAGGTTGATAGCAAACTGACTTTTGACCACCATATTGCTTTGATTGTACAGAAAGCTTTCTACATGGCCTACCTTATTATGAAGGGTATCTCATCCAGGGGTAAGGAAGTCATAATATCCCTGTATTCTTCCCTTATAAGACCCATTATTGAGTACAATGCTCTTTTTGACATGTACCTCACAAAGTACATGCAGCAGGTGGAGAGACCACAGAGGTTGCTCATCAGGAGAATCCAAGGCCTCAAATATCTACCCTGCACAGGCTAAAAGCCCTGACCCTCTACTCAGTCTCATACAGACTCCTCAGAGGTGACTTCTATCTGGCATACAAAGCTATCTCAGACTCCACCTTGATGGGACTGCTGCATATCTGCAAGTGAAGCCCCACTTGAGTAATCTGCATGGGCAACCTCAATCTGGTCTGTGTCATCAATAGGACTTGTTGGCAGGACAGATTTGTGTCCCAGACACTCCCCCTTCTGTGGAATAGGCTCCCTCTCCACGTAAAGCAGAGTGCCTCACTAACCCTTTTTCAGTACAACCAGTATAACTGGATAGGGAACAGAAAATACACCCCTGGAATTCTACCTGTGTCCCTGTTGGACAGAGGCATTGGGTGCTTTCTTGTAGGAACATGGGCTAAATTCTTGGCTAGGTTTGTAAGGGCCTCAGTGCCAATAGCCTAGTAACTTCCTATGATCCTATGAACTGGATAACAGGAAATCAAAAACTGCACTCTCCGGAGAAGCAATGGGAGGCAGAACAATATACATCTTCCATATATGTTTTGAAAAGAGAAAGTGAGATAATGAATGCCTCAGAAGAATAAGGAGGCTTTAAAAGAAACAGGCTTAGCTAAAAACCAAAAACAAAGAGTTTATCCAGTGAAGGGGGAACCAGAGGAATGTGGAGTCTCAAAATATGATGAGTAAAGGAACAGAAAATCATGGACGAACACTGATGTTGTTGCAGTTCCTATCATGAATAAACCAATTGCTGTGAAATGGTTTTAAGAATCTGAGTGGGATTTAATGTTAAGCCATGACTGAGTATGATGACAACATAAAGGAGAAATGCAGTGAGGTAAAGGTAGGATTAGGCTGTAAGGACAAGGAAATGTATCCTTTTTGGAATGTAATAGAATAGAGTTACTGTCTTTCGGCTTTTCCCGGTTAGGGGCCGCCACAGCGGAACTCCGGTCCGCTAATGATTGGCAGTAGATTTTTACATGCTGACTTGCCGGGCCTAATGCACAACCTTCAACGAAGGAATGCCCATTCACGCATGTTGACAGACAGAAGATGCTCTAACTGAGAATCGAACGTGCAACGTCTAACTGTGAGGCGACAACGCTACCGCAGCACCACCACCGCAGTACAATGTAATAGAATAGAGTCATTTGTTAAAATAACTGCACAGTAGGAAACAAATCTTCCGGACTCAGTGCACTGTAAAAACCTTCTGAGTAAAGACTTTGACAGTGAGGTAAGCCTTTTTGAATCTCAAGGACTGTTTGTAGATTTCTTGTCAGCTTTTGATTTTCAGAAAAAAACAAAGCAGATTAATCATAATGATTCTTTAACAGGTTGTGTATAAATGCACAACCATCAGAAACAACAAACTGCATACACTGCTTTTGGAAGTCTTGTTGGCTTTTGATGATGTGAGCATACTCGTTTACAGAAAATAAGTACTATTATGGTATTAAATACAAAATACAATTTCTTTTTATGTTTATTTTATTTATTTATTTATTTTTTACATTTGTTGGCTGGGCTAGTCTAACTGGATATCTGTCCATTTTCAGTACTGGCCCGAGGAGAAAAGCTCTGAGAAAAAAATGTATTATAGTCTACAGAAAATAGTGGCAAAAACACAATGCAATTACATAAGTATGAAACTGATTAGTAATATGCTTTAGCAACAATTTTTAGTTACAAATAGTAAAAAACATATTGGTTTTATCAAGTTGTATAAAAAAAATAAACAAAAAACATTTAATGTACATGAGTTTATGCAGCACAGTAAAAAGGGAAAAAGAAAAAATTTAATTGAATCAAAAGAAAAAAAATGTAGAGGATAGAGAAGTACCGAAAAAAATGTTTTTAGTGGATACGTATTTAGAGAAAGGGAGAAATAGTATCAGTCAGGATTGGTGCATGGGCAGGTCCATTTGTTTTTAATGAAGATTTTCAGTTGTTTTTTGAAAAGGTTAGTGGACATAAGGGATGTAATTTCTCTTGGAAGTTTGTTCCAAGTATTTCCAACAGCAATGGAGAACAGGCAGTCCCAGATTTGTTGTTGGATTTTATGGTGGCTACTTGTAGTTTTTTAGCGGATCTTAAGGTTGGAAGATTTTTATAGAAGTTAAAAAGGTTACAGAGTATGGGAGTATTTGTAGGATGATGTAAAACCTTATGGATAAAAATAAGTTGCTGGAAGAGAAGTTGATTTTGTACTTCTAGCCATCCTAGAAGTTTAGGATTATGGTAATGGTGGATATGGAAAGGGGCACCGGTGGCAAATCTGGCTATGTTGTTGTAGGAGGTTGCCTAGTTTATTCAGATTGCTTTTGGATAGCTTAGTGTAGATAGGGGAGGCATAGAGAAGAGTGGAAATAAGGTGGGTTTGGGCAATCGAAATCTTAGCTGAGGGTGTGAGAAAGGGTTTGATTCTATAGAGGAGTCCAAGTTTTCTGTTAACTGATTTAATAGTTGAGTTAATGTGTGTGTCAAAGTTGAGATTGTTATCTAATGTTACACCCAGGAGTTTAGTGGTGGTGTCGGGAGCAATTTCTGTGCCATTATTTGATATAAGTATGAAATTTATGGGGGGGGGGACTTCTGTGTGGGTGTAAACAGTAATAATTCAGTTTTATTTGGGTTAAGGAGGAGACATCTTTGATGGAACCAGTTTTCCACTAAGGTAAAGGTTGTTTGTGTACTGGTTTGTAGTTGAGCTGGGGAGGATTCTGTACATATCAAGGTCAAATCATCGGCATATTGATTGCATGTAGTTTGGGGAATGGAGGTTTTCAGATCGTTAATGAAAATAGTGAAGAGGAGTGGTCCAAGAATTGATCCTTGTGGGACTCCAAGGGTGAATGGAAGCTGAGAGGATAAGTTATTGTCCCACAGGACTGCTTGTTTTCTGTTATCTAGGTAGGACTGGAACCATTGTACTAATTGAGAATCAAGAGAAAGTGATTTAAGTAGACCAATCAATAGTTGGTGGTTAACCATATCAAAGGCCTTTGAGAGGTCTATGAAAAGTACAGAAGATAGCAGGTTAGAATTCCTATTTTTATTAATGCAGTCTGTAAAGGATAGAAGAGCAGTTGTGGTACTATGGTGTGGTCTGAAACCATGTTGGCAGTCCACTAATAGTTTATTTTGGAGGAGATAATGCAGTAGTTGACAGTGGATACATCTCTCCATAATTTTTGCTAGGGAAGAGAGAAGGGCTATAGGGCGGAAGTTTGCTAATTCATTTGAGGTATCTCCCTTATGCAAAAGGATGATATGAGAGACTTTCCAGATGGATGGGTCATAGGATTCAGAAATGGTTCTGTTTATTAAGATAGAAATAGGGTAGGCAAGTACATCTGCTGCAATTTGCAGGTATTCAGCTGGGAGGAGGTCAGCTGATGGTGTACATGGTTTAAGTTTTAGAAGCAAGGAGTGTATGAGAGATGTTGGAACAGGCTGGAGGTTGAGTGTTTGGGGCAAGGTGGTTGGTGAGGGTAATTTGGTGGTGATCGCAGGTGGCAAGGTATTTGCTAGTGATTGGACTGTTTCAGAGAAAAATATATTAAAGGTGTCAGCAATTTGGTTGGGAGAAGTTTGAGTTAAGTTAGAGGGGGTAGGTGTTTTGGACTGTCCTGGGTGGAGTAGTTTATTGATTCCTGACCAAAACGTTTGTGGGTTTTGCGGTTGGGTTTGTTGGCGTTTTAGGTAGTAGTTTTTTTTTGTCAAGGTATATAGATTTTTTTGTGGTATTATGAATTTCTCTAAATTTTAGGTGGTCAGTTGGGTTTTTAGTTTTTCTCCATTTGGACCAGAGTTTATTTCTTAGCCGGATGTTTAGCCTGGTATCCTTAGAGAGCCAGGGAGCTGGTTTGTTTTTGATTCTAACAGTGCAAGTGGGAGCATGATGATCTAGGATTTGCAAAAATGTTTTGTTAAAGAATGATACAGCTTCATCAAGAGGTAGGTATTTTAGGGGAAACCAATTACAAGCTTTGAGCTCAGCTTGGAAGTTAGCTGGGTTGAGATTTTTCTTGCTTCTGGTAGTTCTAAAAACTATTTGATTGTGAATATGGGTCTTTTGCCTAGAAATGAAAGTAAGAGAATTGTCACTTATATCATCTGGGAGTATACCTGCTTTATAGGCAAGGGGGTTGCTATTTACTAGTATCCAGTCTAAGGTGGTTTGTTTCTTGCTAGGTTTATGGGTTTTGGTAGGGAAGGTAATGGTTTGATGGAAGCCAAAGAGATTTATATGAGTAGTAGGGTTGGCAGAGGTACAGCCATTCCAGTCAATATTAAAGTCTCCAAGGAGTATGGTTTCTTGAGGTAGGGACCTGGAAAACCAGCTAAGGGTATTTTCAAGAGTGCTAATGTTATTTCCTGGTGGGATATATGAGCAAAGAATGTATAAAGCTTTATTTGGATTAATTTGGAACTTTAAAGTAAGAATTTCAGCATAATTAGGTGATGGTGGATGTATATCTAGTGATGTGACCTTCAATTCAGATTTGAACAGTATTGCAACCCCACCACCCTTTTTATTAAGACGGTCAAGTCTGAGAATGTTATAACCTGGGGTGATAATGTCATTGTCTTTAGTTGAGAGTTTAAGCCAAGTTTCAGTAAGGCATAAGATGTCAAAGGAATAGGTGTCTAATAGAGCATGTAGCTGGGTAATTTTATTGTTTACACTAAGTATGTTGAGGTGACCTATTAGTAGAGAGTTTGGGCTTTTTGGGAGGGTGAGAGGAGTGGTAGTATTGACTGATGAAGGTTTTTGAGAGGTAGGATTAGGACCAGGGTTTGGGTGGATGTCACCATGTAACAGTAGAGAATTAAGAGGATTAAATGATAGTTTTATAAGTTTACTGAGAGAAGGGTCTGCTTTTCTCATTTGGGGATATTTACTATGGGTTAGCCTATGAAACTGTGGAAGAAGGTAGGATGAAGAGGATGTTATGTTGCTATGTGTTACAGAGGTTATTGGAGAGAGAAGGTTTGTTTGTCTTCGGGGGTGTTGAAATGTAGTAAATGTTAGGGATTCATAGTGAGTTAGGCTATGAGATATCAGTAGAGAGGTAATCCCAATAGATAAGAGAAGAAAGTTCAGGTGTGTTGGTCAGGAGTGACTATACATAGAGGGGGGTATGGGGTGGGGAAACAGCTATTTGGAAGAAAAGTTAGACACCAGTCAAGTGGTGGAGCTATTTGAGGGAATATCAGGTGTTGAACAGTTTAGGTTTAACAAGAAGGAGCCAAGCTTGTTAATAGATAAATAGCAAATAGAGTAAGCTAATTGGTTGAGGGGGGTTGGGGGTGTGGCTATGGAAGTATAAGGTCAGGTGTAGTAGGGGTGGGTGAGATTTGGGGGTAGGGTAGGGGAGCAGAGTGAGCCCGTAGGGAAAACGGAGTGGGTAGAGCCAAATGAAGGACAAGCCACAAGTGAACAAGAAAACAATCTGTAGCTATAGAGGATTTCTGCTACCACATAAGTGTTACTGTAGAGTTTTAGTGTAGTCAGCAGTTGCTAACAGTACTATGGTCAGGTTAATAGATATAAAGGGTGAGTTTGGAGAGGATAGGGATAGAAGCTGGGTAGGAGATCTTGAAACAGAAATGTTAAACACAATTTTTTAAAATTACAAAGTATCCCTCTAGTCCTGGTATAGGGTGCCACCTAGTGGCTATAGTAGGAATGGCAGCAAACGTTACTTAAGGGAGAAATAGCAATATTAGAAACTAAGGTATGGGCTGGGCAATGGGAGCGGTCTGTGGTCGGCTGCTATCACATTATGGCAGAGCAAACTACTAAGCACATATCCTCACTACATTTAAAATAATGATATTAAAAAAATATAGGTAGGCAACATACACTGATAATATATTCTTAGGGGGATATCACTCCAACAGGCACTTTGAGGGAAGTGGCATCTTCTCAGAAATAGTTGGTGATGTTAACTTTCCAGAGGTTGCTGAGATTTTTAGTTGTCAGTAGAGGGATTTTAGTGTCTTTCCTGGGTAGGATAGGGTGGGAGCCTACTATCTCTGTCTATTAGAAACTAAGGTATGGGCTGGGCAATGAGAGCATACTGTAGTACTGTTAGCAATTTCTAAGACATTTGGTGACAGATTAAAATAAATAAGCAATGTGGGAAGTAGAAGGACTACATAAATAAAAGGTAGAAAGGAAGGCCATGGCCCAGTCTTGTTCTGTACCTACATGATTCCAGTTATAGTCAAACTAAATCAGTGGTAGTCGGAGGCTCCAATTATAATAAGCAGAGTATTTTATCATGTGCATATGATTTAATTATCATTGCTATAATTCCAATAGCTTTAGGTTAAATAAATGCAGTATTGGAGAAGAAAGCTGGGAAGTTGAGACTGCAAATAAGTATACAGAAAACATATGTGTTGCAGCTTGTAATAAAGGATACAGAATCTAGGAACTATTAATATAGTATATTCCTTGGATGCATAACACTAATGGTTTTGATGTAGGGTAGACCTGGGGAATAGTCAAAGGAAGTCAAAAGCAGAAGGATTCAGCCATGAAGAAAATGCACATAACTACTATGGGTTTACATACGTGCTTTAGAATATTTGGTCATATTTCCTCTTTAACTTGTATACAGTTGGTAAGTACAACTTTAATAACAAAATGTTTGTGCAGAACAGATGTGTAGACGTCCTATGAAAAGGTGTTATTCCATTTGATCCTATAGCTGCATCTATATTTACTTGTCTTAATAATTTATCTAGCTCATTTAAAGAAATTTCCTTTTCCAACTCTTTATTCTCTTTTTTTTGTTAACTTTTTCTAATTTCCATGTTTTATTCAGTACTTTCTTTTTTCTTTAAACATTTCTTATACATATTGTACTACACTATTCATAATCTTTTGCACAGTTCTTCCTATTTCTTCTTTTACATTTTTTTATTTCTCTCATTACACTACCACCTTCCTTTACTAATCTGCTTAACTAACTCAATTATATTTTTCTTTTTCATTGTAAAAAATATCTTTGCTTATATAACAATTCTTGTATTTTTTCTTGATTTCTTTTATGTAATACTCCTTTGTCAAAATACTTTATCATTATGTTCTAAATCTGCCAATGCATTATTATATGCTGTTTTATATGTTTTTTTCTACTTTTCTCACATGATGTTGCCACTGTAAAACTAATTTGTAAAAATATCTTTACTATATTTCTACAGTATATGGCTATTCCAGAACATCTCTCATTTCCCAAATTCCAGATTATCTTTCCTCCCCATAGTTTCACTGTTTATAATCCTTCTTCATTTATTTCATTGTGTCTTTTAATATATATACATTTACATCATATGTATTACACCACTACAAAATCCCTATTCTTCTTACTATATTTTAATACTATTCACATCTACAGAAAGCACTCTAAATTTTTTATTTCCGTTTTCCTTAGACTCAGAGTTTCATAAATTCATAGTTAATTGCTAGGCTAGCTTTCTTAATAGGTCTTTCTAAGCCTAGCCTATTTTCCTCACAGAGGTGAGAAACAAACAGTATTCCTTGTATCGGCGTGTCAGACACCTTAACCATTATACCAGCCCCCAATTGTTAGCTGTATGCATTTTTTATCCATTGCCATTCTTTTTTTCTTTTGTACTTATGACTTTAAAATTCCTTTTTTCTGTCTTTACCCTTTTAACATTGAATTCTTTTTTTCTTTTACTACCTCCCAATGTACGTCTTCTTCATCGCTTATTTCAGAATCTTCTTCTATGTCCTCTTTATTATTTTTTCTCATACAAGTTTCTTCTATTTCTATTACTTCTAAAATGTCTTCTCTTTGATCATTTTCTTCTTTTTCTTTTTCCTTACTCTTATTTTAATTTTTGTAATCCATCCATAAATGCCCAGTTTTGTTACATTTATAACATTTCAATTCACATTTTTGCATCGTGTCCCATTTCCATATAAATATAACATTTTCTTTTGTCACAGTTACTTATCAAATGTAATTCTTTACCCTGCCTAACCTCATGTTTTGGGTTGTTTCCAGTATTTTACAGCACCCCTATTCTGTTCCACATTGATCATGCTTAGCATATGTATAATTTTTTCTCTTTCTATTTTTAACAAAATATTGCAATCTCAGCCACCAGCCTATAAACCCTTTTTGTCATAAAAATTTGCAATGTCCAGTACTTCTTTACATAATGTTTTCAAATTGCCTTTCAAAATATCTCGTTCTGCTTCTGTTCAAAATTGTACATGAATTTTCTTTTTTATTTCCCTGTTAAATACTTTTATCAAATAAACATTCCATGGGTTACAGTCTTTCTTTTTATTATATTCTCCAAGAAAAATTTCCATTGAAAAAACAGTCTCAAATTAAATGTTTCAAAATGTCTCTTTGTTAATAAGAATAAATGCACTTTCCTTGTGTGTTTTTACACCCAACAGAGCTATTCATTTGTCCCGCACTTCATACATGTCCATTTCTTTGTCTTATTTACTTTGAATCCTTACCATGTACTTCCATTTTTTTCTGCTACTCCACTTTTGTCTTATTTTATTTTCTCTGCATATGTTTTCTTTTCATTCTCACTACTATTCTTCTGGATTATCTCTGCATCCTCCTTTTGTATTTTCTCTATAATGTCCCCCCAAGAAACATCTCCTTCATTTTCTGTCTCACTCTGTGCCACTATTTCTTTAGGTATATCATCCTGAAACCCTCCCTACTGGAGGTTTGTACTTATACATCCATCATTTGCTGACTCCTCTCCATCAAACAGATTTCTTTAAAACAATTCCTCATAATACTGCATGCATTCTCTGGTCTTGATATTTGGTTTCTCCTCCATTTTATGCACCACTACATCATCCTTCTTTCTCCATCTACTTCCCTGTTTCTCCAGTCCACCTCTACACCTGGAACAGAAGAAGGAAGAGCTCTTTCAAATTGGGTCCCACTCACAACAATGACAAGCAAGGGAAGTTCCTTGATACACTGGTCACATTTCTAGGGAAATGGCAGGTACTGGCAAGAGGAGTGGCCAGAAAAAGCTGATTTACTATTATTTTTAATATTTCTAAGTTCCAATACCACAAATCTAACTCCAAGAACACCAAAAATGTTAATGCAAAGCTTTTGGATAACAATCCTTCTTCAGTGCTAATACATCATCATATCATTACTCAATCTTTATGAATCCAAATTAAAACTATGTGATCACAGTCAGCCAATAATCACATCCATTCAATAAAACTTTCTTAAACTAACAGATTTAAAAAAAATGTCCATCCTTTGGAACCTGGGCTGAATAATATAGTTAGTATTAAACCTGTTTTAGTGAAAAGACAAATGCAGCTCCATTAATAATGAAGTAACTTTATATGCATGTAGTGCAGTAATATATTTATTATATATTTGTTATATAAGAAGTAATAGTTTCTGTTTTAAAGGATGAACATGTTTTTTAAAAAAATCTGTTAGTCTCCCCATAATTAGGCATTTCAGAGCTTCTGTTCTGTTTTCCTACAAATCCCTGCAGATATATGCATCACCTGATGTTCATAAGGGTCATTTGCATATATCCCATGTGCCTCTGTTACAGGGGGTTTGGGAGGTCACTCATTGGAAGTTCTAGCTTGGCTGGAGTTTTCATTTATTTTTTTTCTGATTGGTTTTTCAGTGTGACCTTCTAACTCTTTGTTTTAATTTGTTAGTTGGAATATTTTGCAGTCACCCAAATGATAATGGACATCAGTTGGGTATAACAAACCTGTGTTTCTTATGCTTAGTCAAACACTCTTACGCTATGCTGATAATTTCATAACAAGGCTGAAATATGCATATCGATAGCTAGTGGGGGTTGGCTTTATTTTCCTGAAATTGTCCATTACAATGACTTCAAATGTAAAAGTCATGGGCAATCAAAATCTCAATATAGCTGAAACGCCTGATGTTCATAACGGTCATTTGCATACATCCCATGTGACTCTTTTACAGGAGGTTTGGGAGGTAAAGAGATCCATGAATTAACTACTCTGCCACAAAATCAGTTAGGGAGCTATTGACATGTTAACAATATCTAACTGACTGATCCATGCAATACACAAGGTCTTAAACTAGATATTTGAATATAAATAGATCACTACTGTCTTTGTAGGTTAAGATCCCTTGTAAGCTTTACATATAGCAGTGAAAGAAAGTTTATGGTTTTTAATATGTCTTGATGAAGCAGGGTTGTTAAATGTGACAGTCTGCCTGTTTATCTAGCTATCTCTTAACCTGCTGCAAGCACATCTTTTTCTACGTGCATATTATTGTCAGCCTGCTTTTATGCTGTTATGTCAAAGCATAAAGATCATAAATTTAATATACAGTATCGATCTGAGAGGCATGCCTATTGTGGGATATGTAAGACCAGAGTACATAGCATTCCAAATATTTCATTAATATTCTTGCAGATAAGCAAATTAATACTCGCTAATACATCATAGATGTACATTATAACTGCATTTTTGTTTTAATATTTCTAAATAATTACAATAGGAGAAACTGCAGATAACGCCAATCAGATGTAAATGGGCTATTAAATATTTAGCAATGTCTGACCTCTAGCAGAAGCATCAATGTATTTTGTCCTAAATTCGTGCATCTTATGACCGATTACATTTTGGTAAAGAAGCTTACCGTGGTCATGTCCTTGGCTGAATGTTCATCAGCTTATAAAATATTATCAAGTCTAAGTAGCAAAATACAAAGAAGCATTTTAAAAATAATATTTTATACATAAATCATGCTTTTTTATTTATAAAGCTGTGACCAAATGATATAACCATTTCACCATGTGCATGTATTCCTTTTGTATGCACTTTATAGAAATGATGACAGGTAGTTAAACTTATTAGTGCTAATATTTATTAACATGAAGCAGATAAACCACTGAAAAGGCAAGACTACAGTATAATAATGAATTCATGTACACTAATGAATCAAAACAGGCAATAAACATTAATGGAAGCAGTGCATTTTGGGAGTGAAATGTTGATTATCAAACAGAGTATCTTTAGGGCAATTCATCCTGAAGTCAGTGACAACACTAAGAAATACAGAAAAGGTAACACTACACAGAAAAGCATGGAAATAAAATTAATGTAAATAAATGTAAAAAGAATATAAAAATGGAATGAAAGATTGAATCAATAATCACAGTAGGAAGGTGGTATATGTTTATCTACAAATGCCTTTTCTGAAAATGGGAGACCTGAAGTACTCTCCCCAAAGAATGTGGTGACTTGGCAGCAAGTAGTGCACTTCAGAGACAGGGTTAATAAGACTGTTGACCAATAAAGGAATTCATTAGATGAATGCAAAGCATTCATCAGGAGATTTGAGTTAAGGAATGAAGAAACATGAAGTTTTTATTCTGGAATTATTTTATAGTCTTTATTTAATGAGGTCCATGTGATTAAACTCAACACAAACAACTAAGAAAAACATAATAAGATGTAGTTTTCCTTTTGCCAAACATAAATTCGGAATGGGGGGAGGCAATGGCAACAAATCCTAGAGGGTTTTCTGAACTTTACAAGTGTATTCTATGCACTGGCATTCAAATGCAATACTGTCCATGAAATGATAATAATACTTTAAAAAGAAAGCACCTTTCATTTATTTTGTGAGTACATGCATAACTTGTTGGCAAGAATTGGAATTTTTTACGTACTATGTTTATAATTTCTCTAAATTTATTTCAGGCAGTATTACTGCCTTTTACTCTGACAGCAACATTTGAACCTACTAGCAAGTTCATGATACATTTATGCAATGTCTCAGAGGCTGATGATTCTACCGTCAAATCTCTTAGGAAATTACAGGTCTTTCACAGTTCTGAAGCATATATATAATGGATTTTTTTTTAGTCTTTTATTTAGATAAGGATTAAAAACTTCAGATGTAAGAAATGCGCTAATTGTTTATGTCTCTGAACTATACAGGTATACTGAAAACTGTTCATGAGGATGTTTTCTATTACGCAGCTACTATTTTTCTAGGTGTTTTTCTTGTTTCCTGCCAGCTATTAAGCCCCTCCTATCAGCCTTATCTGATTTATCCCCTAGGGGTGAGGAGTCTTTGTTCAGATACCATAGGGTGAAAGCTGTCTGAAGGGACCATAATCCAGACCCACAGTGATGAATTCACTGCTCTTTCTGATATTCGGCATTGAAAGTTGTTTTGTACATAAGGGTTTACCTTTAAAATGTCACAACACAAGTGTGTGACTGTTCATGTACCCGACTCGTAATGTCAGAAACTGCACAATTGAATCCTTAAAAGAGCGAATTTGCTACCCACAGAAAGTTGACACTCCACGAATGTAGACTTCATTTGAAACACCCGTTATTTCTGGATGTCTCCTAAGACTTTTATGCAGGGGGGCTGTGCCCCCCTGCTTCGCCCACACCCCCTGCTACTTTTATATGCTAACTCCAAGATCACACTACAATGAGGGAAGGGGCACATGTCCCAGTCCCCACTGTAGTGCGATCTCCACTCACAATGCCGATTAACATGAGCGAATGCACACTGACATTTGCTCTTTTGTGAGTTTGGCAATTTATAGTTTGCTAATACGAAATTTTGCAACAAACAGCTTTTCGAACATCTGACCATCGCAGATGTGCACCTCAACATTTTAAAGGAAAATCATATGTAAAGTCCCTACCCCATCCACTTGGGTGGTAATGTGGGTATCTTTGTCACTGTAAGGGCTACCTATGCTCCTCTTTCAGCTTGCATGTGCTTCTTCTCATGACAGACAATGGATATTATTACTCGTTTGGGTGCCACATACTACAGGGGCCCCAGCCTGCTTGACATAATCCCTGGCTTCTGCAAAGATTGGATCATGGGCAATGGGATGAGCTGTCAGGACCCACCCCCTTCTCCCGTAGGACTGACCTGCATATCCTTCCAGATATGCTGTCAAGAGCCCAAGGTGCTAGTTGAACTCATATTACCTAGGTTGTAATCAGGGCTTTATCCCTCTATGCCATAACTGCAACACTTATCAGTTACTGTTTTTTACATGTAATATCTGATCACTGAACATTGCTGTACTTGATAAGGAAGCACTAAAATGGAGAGAGAGAGGGAGAGAGAGAGTATATGGGATTTGTCTTCATTTACTAGAAATTTAGGCATAATAATGGCAAAACCAGGAGAGCAAAAACGTCCATATACACTTCATCCAAAGCTACTTAATAAGATGGTGGGATATGTCATTTATTTTGGTCAGTGTTATGCCTACTCAAGTTACATTTACTAATGTTATTACTATGTCAGCACCTAATATAATTAATACAAAGCAAATCACATTGCATATTGTTAATTACATCTCTGCATGGTAATCTACATATTCATGAGCATTTATATATGATATATATATATATATCTATATATCTATATCTATCTGTCTATATATATCTATCTAGCTATATATATATATATATATATATATATATATGTATGTATATATATATATATATATATATATATATATATATATATATATATATATATATATTACTTTAATAAGATGATTAGTATGATTATTACACTGCATTAACATACTGGAAAGTACTATATGCTGATAATTTTCTTACCAGTTTATTTTAGAAAATGCTATTAATTTCAATAAAACTTTTTTTCTCTGTAGTTCTTAAAAGTCTCCCTTCAAAAGTTTGAACTGTCCGAGGGGCTTCACAGGTATCTGGCCACCATTTGAGGGATCTAAGTGTCTTGAAACAGGGATCTATTCAGCTCCATGAAGGGAGTGAACCTCTGTATGAGAATTCTCATGCAGGGATACTGCTGATGCTTTTTCTTTGCACCGTGGAAAAAACAGATGGCTATACATTCATAGTAGCATACATTCATAGTAGCATCTAGTGGAAGAGGTCGTCCTTCCTGAATTACATAATGGCTCAACAGTCCTATGGTGGCATGGTGGGCATCTCTTCTTCTGGGAGGATATTAATTTGGATCTCTATCCTTTTAGGAGCATTGTTATGGCCATCAATCTACCTGGACTGAATCTAGTCATCTATCAATTGTTGGGACTGGCTCTAGTCATCTATATATCTTTGGGACTGGGTCTAGTCATTCATCCAGTTTTGAGATTGGGTTTGGTCCTCCTCCCATCTTTGTGGATGACTGTGGTCATCTATGTATCCTTAGTCATGGCAGCTGTCACCTGATACTCTATCAACTCAACTGTCTTCTTGTGTATGTTTTACTTCTAGTTAGTTGCTTACTTTAAATTTGGTCTGCATGATCCTGTATTCATTTATCACTTCTCTAATGATGTGCCAGCACACACTGTCTTATAGAAAACCTATCTGGCCTGTACTTATTCTTTCAGCATCAGATTTCATTAGGGCAGTCTAGAACTCAAGTTCCTGTTTATTCCTCACACCTTGTCCTTTCATATGTTACATGTCATTAACTCGCAAGTCCTCTGGCTAAAGAAGGAAGATGAAAATAATATCATGATGTAATGAATTATGGGAGTCAAATGAAAATACAATAAAAACACTGCTTTTATAGTCAGTATTAAATTACTTAAGCTGACTTAATACAACAATGTTGCTTTTGCATTACAAAATGGCTGAAGCCTTCCATTGCAGTACAACAGATAGTGAGATGTAATAGATATAGACAGAACTGTTTGCAAGTTCTTCAGTCAACATGTGTGAAAACAAGGTAGTTCACTCTTGTTTTTTTCTTCATAATTGCCTATTACTGTTCATTAGAAAATAGACAAATGACAAGAAAAACCCTACTGGAAAGAAAAATGTTCCCGATCAGGGTTAAATTCACATTATTGACACCAGGGAAAACCCTAAGAAAAACATATCTGCTACTTCATGGCAAACAAACCAGACCACTGAGAAGCACAATTCAAAAAAATGAAATATTTAACATGTCTGCCATCCCTAAAGACAGCAGTGACTGACAATAGTCACAAAACACCAAGGAAAAGAAACAGTTTGTCAACAATATCAACACAATCAATGAAGGATGTTGGTAAATCAAATAAACCAAAAAATGGGAATAGAGGAATTAAAAAAAAAATT
Source organism: Protopterus annectens (assembly GCF_019279795.1). Lineage (NCBI taxonomy): Eukaryota > Metazoa > Chordata > Ceratodontiformes > Protopteridae > Protopterus > Protopterus annectens. Next base: position 208,202,316 of record NC_056729.1, read on the forward strand.
TAAATCACACACAGAGGCAAATTAATAAAATAAATCCTAATAAAGTTTATAAAAAAGTATCTAATACAGCCATAATCCTCCAGAAAGGGGAAAAACAATCTGTATAATATATAAAGAGGAGACTGAAAACACATCCATTCCTCACTCTATGAGTATACCTGCTAGATAAAACTAGAAGAAAACAACAACCCACATGCATGTACACACACAGCCACATATGAGCATATACAAAACTGCAAAAAAAAGCAATAAAATATAAATAACTGTTTTGGGATAATATATGAAAATAAAGCAATACAGACAAGCTATTAATAAACAAAACAGATTATTTATATAAAAATGTTAAGAAAACAAAAAGGTATATATTGCACTGTGCATCATTTCATTTAAAACAATCACTGGTCCATTTTCTAATTGTAGTAGTGCCCTAGAGGGTGGATGTTAAATGGAAATAACAGGTCTTCCAGGGATAGTGAGGTCCCCTGTGGTAGTAGGCCTTTCCCCTGGGTAGTCCATTATTTCCCTGTAATGTCCACCATTATTCTTTATGGCTCAGCTACTGAAGAATCTATGGTTAGTGAAGTGTAATGTCCCTTACTATAAATGACTCTATTTTGGAAAAATGAGACTTGATAATGCAATTCCTGATACTTAAAAAAAAAAAAAAAAAAAAAAAAAATGAAATTCTTGATGACAATGAATTACAAAACTTGCTATCACACATTTAAAGCATTTTTACAGTGGGATAAGCACCCTGCATCCCATAACCCTGCTAGCTCTGTATACTAACACTAAGGCCATTGTATATACTAACTCTCAGATTACTGTACCTTAGAAAATGAGGTAATTTACCAAAGTACAGTAATTTCAGTGTTGTTAAAGGTTGAAAAGGTTGAATTTCCTCAACTATATTTTGCTGGTGTACCAGAAATAGAGGATGTTAAGTTGTCCAATCTCGCCTTCGCTCTTGCTGGATGGGTTCGGAGCCGATCCTCGGCTCCTTCTCAGCCACTTTCTATAGCTCGAGAGCTCTTTACTGGTTCAAGGCTACCCCTTATCCTAGAATGCCCAGCGTCAGCTGCCCAGATCTCGTTTGCCGCTTTAGCTGCGAGGTTGCATCAATACTGGCTCAGGCTTAGTATAACTTTTTTCTGTGTTTAAAGTTAAATAATTTACTTGAAAAGTTAGTATTTTTTTCTCTGTTTATAGTAGTTTGTAAGTTTATTTAGTCATAAACCCCTTATCTTGTCCTTTGTTGTGTTTTTGTGCTGTGTTGGCCATCACCCCTTAATCACTAGGCCTTCAGTTTTTCCCTGAACTTGTTTAAGTTAGAGAGTTCTCCCTCCCCTTAAGGACTGCCATTTAAGTTAGAGGCTCTCCTTTAAGGTTTTTATCAATATCATTTTTTATTATTGTAGTGTGTCTTTTTGTGGTACTTCCTTCCTTTTTTCCCAAAATGTCCAAGGAAGTTAAACCTCAGAGTTTAAAAAGTGTGACTCATGCTGTCAGAAGATGTCTCTGACAGATGGGCACACTATTTGTGTGCACTGCTTGGGGGCTCTGCACCTGCAGGACTCTTGCTCTATTTGTCATGCCTTTAGTCCAAGGGTCCTGCAGGAGTGGAAAAACAAGCTAACCCTCCGTGGATTGTTGAAACAGGATTCTCCAGCTAAAGCATCTCAACCAGTGAAATCTTTGAAGTCATTCAAGCCGTCGGCTCCATGTTCGGTACCGACCTGTGAGCTTGACAGATCAAGTGTGTCAGTGCTCTCTAGCACAGACAAGACTACTCCTCCGTCGGCTCCAACTGTTACCTCAGAGCCGTCTCAGAGCCACAAACAAGCTAGGTCTCCTTCATTGGAGCCGATTTGCTTGGTGCGACAATCACCCTTACTTCAGAGCACAGCCAGTCATCACTCATCTTCCCACTCCTCTTGATCCTCAAGGTTATCAGATCAGGACGTGGAGAGAGTGGTCAGTAGGTTGTTGAAGTCACAGGCCCTTGTAAAATTGCTTTCGAGCCTGCCTCAACAGGCCTCAGCTCCATCCACTTTGATATCCATTCCTCCTTCGACTATGCTTAGTTCGGAGCCTGAGTCCATGGACATTCCGATAGTGGTTCCTTCGGCTCCGATGTTGGCTCTGATTATCTCAGTTCTTCCTTCCACTGAGGTATCTGGGTGCCGAAGCTCTCTCGTCAGCTCCGAGGGGGGAAGTGGCATCGGACCCTTGTCCGACCCCACTCTCCCTCTCGGAGCATTGGCTCAGTTGAGCTCGGCTCCCACATCGGCCTCGGAGCCATTGCCCTTGGCGCAGAACAGTATTCTTGTCTCATTGGAGCCGGAACCCTCTTTGTGTCGAGACCATGATGCTTTTGTGGTCATGCGGAGAGTGCTGTCACCACAGATGGTCCCACTATTGGTCCCATCGGCTCTATCCCCTTCTGTGCCTGTGCCAACTTCTGCTCCTCCTCCAGCTCCAAAGTGTAGGGATGCCCCAGGACACCCCATTGGGCAAACCCTCTTCTTCCAAAACCTCCCCAGAGCATTCTGAGCAGGCTTCCAGGAAGAAAAAGTGCAAGAGGAAGCATCAAGACTCCCCTGAGTCTGTCACCTCAGATACAGACCTGGATGAATCGGAGGGGTCCCCAAGGTCCCCCTCTGAAGATGTTTCCTTTTTGAACATCCTCGAGATTCTTAGGCAGAGGCATAGCTGGACTTCCCTAGCTCCCTCCGAGGATGAGTCTGTATACCTGGATGCATTTGGTTCCCGACCTTCCACATCCTGGGTGTCTCCGCCTTTTGATCCACTCATGTCCGTAGTGTTTTGAAAGGCTTGGTCAGCTCCAGATTCCATGGATCCTGTCCCGAGGAGACCTAATAAATTTATCACAGCTCCCCAAGACAAACAATTCCTGACTAAAGGTATCCCAGTTGATGCCATGGTGGTAGCAGCAGCCACAAAGAGAGAGTTTGCTGAAACCTCCTCATCTGTCCATCCACTGAATAAAGAGTCTTGTACGATGGACAGATATGGGAAGCGAATGTTTTCATCAGTGACCTTTTCCCTTAGGTCCCTGAACTATCTTTCCCATTTTACTAGACTTCAGAGGGATCTCCTAAAAGAGCTTGGAGATACCCTACAAGATCCCACAGCTCAGGGAGCTTCAGCCAAGGTAGCTACCTAGCTGGCGACTCTAAATTCAGTAGTCAACTCATCCATGAGGTTTATTTCATACGCAGCTGATGGAGCAAGCAGAGCTGCAGGAACAGGAATGGCTCTTAGGAGACATTCTTGGCTGTGGCTGTATCAGTTTGCGGAACCTTTCAGAGCATCCTTCACCAATACCCCCTTTGATGGCTCCTCTCTCTTTGGGCCTCAGGTGAAAGACATGCTTACCAGGTGCCAGCAGGAAGGCAAGATGCTCTCTGATGTGGGTGTCCATTTTTCCACTCCTACCAGACCATACCCAAAGGGTCAGAAGGGTGGAAAGATGTGGTTTTGAAAATCCCAGGGACCCTTGCCTGATGCAAGTGGTGATTTTTCCCCCCAGGGGCAGAGGGGGGAAACAATAACAATGGCAGACGCCACTGTCATGGTTGAGGGGGTCCGCAAAATCAGGGTGACAGAGATACGTTCTCTTCCAAACCTTATCAACATCCCTGAAGGGATGCCTGACTGCTCAACTCTGGAGGCAGTCAGGGGAAGGCTTTCATTATACCCAACACCTGGCAAAATATTACAAAAGACAAATTGGTACTATCCATTATATCTGGAGGTTACAAAATTCCCTTCCATCAACCCCCTCTTGTTTCAAAAAATCCATCCCAGATGTTCCACCCAATCTATGGGATCAGGCAGTCACAGAAGTTTCAAGACTGCTGGAAAAAAGAGCCATCCAGGAAGTCCCCACAGACCAAGTAAGATCCGGAACTTACTCAAGATTCTTTTTAGTGCCCAAAAAGACTGGGGACTGGAGACCAATTCTGGATCTCAGCAGATTAAACAAATCTGTACAAAAAGAAAAGCTCCGAATGGTAACACTGCAGTCCATTCTCCCCTTTCTGGGTCAGGACAATTGGATGTGCTCCATAGATCTTCAGAGCACGTATTATCATATAAAAATGGACAGACGTTCCAGCAGATTTCTATGCTTCCGGCTAGGGGCCAGTCATTACCAATTCAGAGCTCTGCCCTTTGGTCTCACCACAGCCCCCAGGGTGTTCATGAAATGCATGGCAGTAGTTATCGCTCACCTGAGACATCTAGGATTCCAGGTGTTTCCTTATCTAGATGACTGGCTCCTCACTGCTACCACCAGGCAACAACTTATAGAGGCATGAGATTACACCATCACATCCTGTGCTCAACTAGGCATCACAATAAACTTCGAAAAATCTGCCCTGTTGCCCTGTCAGTCTATTACATACATAGGAGCAGAGCTAGACACAAGAAAAATGATTGTAAAATTGCCTCAGGAAAGAGTTTCCATTATTCGACAACAGGTGTCAACCTCTCCTGAGGAGCAAAAGAATTCAAGTCAAATATGTCCTTCAAGCTCTAGGGTCCATGGCAGCAGCCATTCTTCTAGTTCCCTTAGCATGCTTTCACATGAGAATCCTTCAGTGGCTTCTTTTCACACAATGGTCCTGCCAGGAATTACCCACGTCTCACATGATGCTAATTATGGAGTCTTGCAAAAGACATCTTTCCTGGTGGATGGTCTCCCCACTAGTGACTCAGGGTAGATCTTTCATGGAATCCCATCCGGTTGCCACAGTGACCACGGACGCTTCCCTGATAGGGTGGGGAGGCATTATCTAGGGAAGACAGTCCAAGGCATGTGGCAACCTCATGAGTAAAACTTGCACATCAATGTCCTGGAGATGAGAGCGGTGCTCCTAGCATTGCAAGCTCTTCAAGATTCTCTCCCTGCCGGGACTATTGCAATAGAGATGGACAATATGTCATTGGTTTGGTACATCAACAAACAGGGCGGAACCAAGTCTTACCCCTTGTGCTGAGAGGCCCTCAGACTGTGGCAATGGGTGATTTCCTCCCAACATTTTTTGACAGTAATGCATATCCCTTGGAAATCCAATTTAATAGTGGACAGGCTCAGCAGGGCTATCCTCATGCTGCACAAGTGGTCTTTGAAACAAGAAATTGAGGATCTTATTTTCCTCAAATGGGGCCAGCCTTGCTGCGATCTCTTTGCCTCTTCCCTCAACAACAAATGCAGCAGCTACTTCTCCCTTGTTCCTCCTCCAGGTCAGACACCCAGGTGCGTTCTAGTCCATGATTGGCCTCAGGGACTCCTTTATGCATTTCCCCCCTTACCCCAATTCCAAAAATCATTCAGAAGGTAAAATTGTTGGGTTGCAAGATGATCCTCATTGCCCCCTATTGGCCATGACAGATTTGGTTTCCATTCCTTCACCCCCACCTTCTAGCCCAGCCTTGATTTCTGAACCCAGTGCCGGACCTCTTGATTCATCAATCAGGCGGGCTACACCAATCCCTCCAATCTATCAAGCTCACAGCTTGGTTACTCCACATCCAATCTTAGCCAGGCTCCCCAGTATTTCCCCAGCAGTGCAGGATATTATTGTTTCCTCCCATAAGACAACTGCAAGGAAAGTTTATGCTAGCAAATGGAAAAGATCCTCTTACTGGGCAGAATCCAGGAATTTAGATCCTTTTACAGCTCCAGTACATGAAATTTTGGATTTCTTAGCAGAACTGTTTCAATCTGGTGCAGCTGCTGCTACCATCAGAGTACAACTAGCTGTCATTTCAAATTTTTCACATCAGAGTTTTTAACTCAAGCATAATGTCTCACAAACTCTGTAAGGCCTTCATGAGAGGTACATCTCTACTTAGACCCCCAGTGAGAGAGTCTCTTCCACCTTGGGATCTCAATTTGGTTCTGGCCTCCTTGATACTGCTACCCTTTGAACCAGCAGCATCATGTTCTTTGAAATTTCTTTTTTGGAAAACTCTCTTCCTAGTTGTTATTACTTCTGCCAGATGTGTTTCAGAACTCCATGCCCTATGTGTTCACCCTCCATACCTGGTTTTTCACAAAGACAGAGTTTCTCTGAGAACCAACCCATCTTTTCTATCTAAAGTTTGTTCAGAACACAATTTGAATCAATCCATTCAACTTCCTGTCTTTTTCCCTAATCATTCCAACAAGGCAGAATACAGATTACACCAATTGGATGTGCATAGACAACTACATTTCTATCTCCATAGAACTAAAGAGCTGAGAAAATCAGATCAGTTGTTCCTTTCATTTGCTAACAACAAACAAGACCTTCCTGTTTCTAAAGTAACTTTATCAAAATGGATATCAGACACCATTGCCTATATTTACCATTTGCGACAAAAAGATCTTCCAGCAAGACCCAAAGGTCATTCAACCAGGTCATTAGCTACTTCAGTAGCTTTTCAATCTAGATTGCCCATAGATTCAATTTGTGCAGCAGCTACTTGGGAAGATCCTCATACATTTATTTCTCATTACAAAGTAGATGTGGTCTCCCGGGGCAGGGCTTCCTTTGGTTCCACGGTTCTGAAGAGTCTGTTTCAATGAGCCACCCAGGATTGAGGTGCTAGGGATGCTGTCCATCCAGCAAGAATGAAGGTGAGATTTGACAACTTAACATAAAAAAGCTATGTACCTACCATAATGTTCCATGTTAGATGTCCTTCATCTCGCCTTTCTTCTTGCGTCCCTCCCTTCTTCCCCCTTCCTTGAGAATTGAGAGGAGTTTTTCAATGGTTTCACGGGCTAACTTGTTTTGTTCTTAGTTGCTTCCCAACCAAACCATGACAATTTACTGTATATCCAGTTTTAATAATAATGGATTATCTTCTATGATTATGTCTAGTGTGAGCTATCACAAACGAGATCTGGGTAGCTGACGCTGGGCATTCTGGGATAAGGGGTAGCCTCAAGCCAGTAAAGAGCTCTCGAGCTATAGAAAGTGGCCGAGACGGAACCGAGGATCGGCTCTGAACCCATCCAGCAAGAAGGAAGGCGAGATGAAGGACAACTAACATGGAACGTTATGGTAGGTACATGACTTATTTTTTTCATATGCAATTACAGCAACAATACCTCACTAAGATTACTACCCTGATATTAGATAACTGCATTCACTCAATTAAAACTGAACAACTGAAAAATTCTATTCAGTCAAATGTAAATATGTACAATTACATAAGTATTTTGTGTTTTGAAATTTCTGTATCAGACTTATGGATTTGGGTTGTGGTTGAAGATTCTTTGGACCAACTCACTTACCCTGCTAATGAACTCTAAATAAATAAATAAGTAAATAATATTTGGTGTTGTTTAATTTATTTACTTAAGTTAATATAAATATATCTGGCCACAATGCTTGCATGAAACATTGATTTTTTTCCCAAAAGTTTGTAGAATTTTGCGATCACAAGCCATATACTTCCAATCTGTTTTTGATTAAGGATTTAAGGATTTGCACATCCAACAACTAATACCTTCCTTTTTAAAAATATTTTCAATATTATCTAAAGTAGAAAATTATCTACAAGAAATTTCTAATATCATTTCTAATATAAAGATTATGTAATTTTCTTGAGGATATTTATTTTTTATCTATTGTTCTTAAAGTTCAACTGCTTATTTGGAGAGCATAACTCAATAGTTATTTTTGATATAAAATTCATAGTTCTTAAGAATTTTATATTTTTTGGAAAAATATGATCTCCTTAGCTCATTCTTTCTTTTGAGATCATTTAGAAAAAGAAGAATGGGTGAATATTTTATTTTAATTATATCTGACAATATGTCAACTTTAGACATTAAGAACTATTTATTTTTTACTGTAGACAATTTTCCATATCCGCATTATATTTACCCATTAAATAGTCTGTGTTAAAGTCTTTAGACTGTCTTATCATTTGATTCCAAAAGATCAAATCCATGGTTTTCAAGCTTAGCATTTTTGTAAGTTCAGACTGCTATTGTATTCTGGTGAAAATGGTATTGGCAATAATGTGAAATAGCATGTTTTTTATCTCCAGGTATTTAGGTTCATAGGTTCATAGGTAGGTACTAGGCTATCGGTCCAAGTGCCTACGCAAGCCTAGCCAACAAGTTTCCCTGGCTTACGCCACCCAAGAAAGTTATTTTCCTGTGCCACTGATGAGCAGAGACACAGAAGTGATCCACGGGATGTATTTCCTATTTCCCATCCACTCATCAAGATTTTTCTTGAAGAGTGCTAATGAAGAACTTTGCTTGACATAGATGGGTAGCTTGTTCCAGAGTATGGGAAGTCTCTGAGATAGGAATCTATCCCTCCAGCATGTCCTGTTTATTGTGGTGACAAGGTTTAGGTCCCTAGAGCATGTAGCTCAGAGGGATTGGGATTTCTTTAGGTGTAGCATGTCCAACAGCTCTGGGTTTGACATAGCTTTATATGTTAGGCAGAGATCTCCTCTGAGTAGGCGATATGCTACGGAGTAAAGCTGGAGTTTTTTGATGCGGCCAGTGTAGGGCATTTGTTTGAGTCCTCTTTGTGAGGTACTTCTGTGGCCTTTCCAGCTGCTGCAGATGTCTTGTGAGGTACATTCCAAAAGGGGCGTTATACTCTATAATGGGTCTAATGAGTGATGAGTAGAGGGTAACGATGACCTCTTTTTTCCTGGATGAGAACCCTTTTATGATGAGGTGTGCCACGTAGAAGGAATTCCTGACTACTGTGGCGATGTGACTATCAAAGGAGAGACTACTGTCCACCTGGGTCCCAAGGTCTCTTATCATGCATTCGGTGTTAAGTAGATTGCTGCCTATGTGGTAGTTCATGGGTACAGAGTTTTTACCAAAGGGGATGACACTGCACTTTTTGGCATTGAGCTTGAGACCATGGCTCTGACACCAGGCATCTGTCTCAGAGAGGCCCTTCTGTAGGATGTTCACATCATTTGGGGACTTGACTATGGTTCCTAGTTTGCAGTCATCTGCGAGCTTCATTAGCCAGAGGCCTTCTGTGTTAGCCTGTACTTTATATATAACATTTCTAAATATTTAAAATGCTGTTTGTATAAGAAAAATGTGCTGGATTATTGGCTTTCTTAAATAAATATTTCTTTAACGTTAACTTTATTTTATTTAAGATTTGTATAGATTGTGTAGTGATATGCTTTCTCTTTATTTAATAAAATGGTTTAATGTATTTTTCCAATTCACTGAATCGTCAAAATTTAACTATAAAGCTCATGTTTTAATAACTTAGTCTACAGCATAAGTTTCTAGGTCAGGAAATCCTATTCCACCATCATTATATTCTCTTATATGATGTCCCAAAACTATTCCATATTTTTTTGGTGTCATAAGAACTTCAAACAAATTTTAAGTTGGTTAATGTGTTATTTAGAAGAACTAAATAAGTTGTCTGTGTAATATATATTTTTTTGGTAAAATAACCATTTTGAATAAACTTTGCATATCTTTCATAGAAAAGAATAATTTATTATTGTTTTAACATAACCTAAATATTGTTTATGATTTATTGTTACTATGTCTTTACAGTTGCATGTAAGAGTAATCCATAAACATTTAATATTTTTGCTATCCCATTTATTTACTATTAATTTGCACAAACAATGTAACTCTTTTAAATTAATAAAGTTTTAATTTTATTCTGATTTAATTTTAGACCTGACATTGATTCATAATATTTGAATGAAACTTTTATATTTATTATTGAAGAATCAATCTTATGTACAAAGGTTAGCAAGATTTAGAGTGCTGACTAAGCTGGATAAACTCACAGATGAAATCCAAGTAGGTACCCTGCAGAATCTGATGTGGAAAGAGGATGAGACTATACACATTTCCTTTTCATTCTTGGAGAGCTAAAGTGTTACATGTAAGTCAGAGAGTAAAAAGGTTAAAGACTATTTTGTGCCAAAAAAGATTATAATTCATTTAAATGAAATGCTTTCACAAGCCAAAGGTGAGTGTGTTGAAGCTTTTGTATGATAATTATATGAAGTAGCTGAAAATTGTGGGTTTAATGGCACAAAAGATGAAAAAAATCAGAGATAGGATTACTATTGGGCTTGATGTTATAGAAATTGAAGTACATCTAAATTTAATAAAATAAAACAAAAGGTCATCATAAGATATTTTAAGTAACTCTAAGTTTAGGAAAAGCAGTGTAGATGATCTAGGCAGTAATTATTTTTCATTTTTCTTTTGTTAACTGGATTTGTCCAACTAGACTAGTAGCCTGTTTTCAGGAGAGAACTGAGGTGGTATATACATTACTAAGGGAAATTTGACAAGGGCATCAGAGAGCTTCCTATACTCAACATTGCTGTGAGGCAAACCCATTCTGCATGAGGACTTCCTATTTCAGTTCCAGGGACAGAGGTGGGCTGAAGAAACAAGGAGGCAGATGGAGGGAGAAGGAGATAATAGAGTAGTGAGATAAATGGAGGAGAAAGCCAATATTGAGACTGGAGGATGTATGCAGGATTCTGAGAAGATGTTTCAAAGAAATCTGATGGAGTTGAGTCTGTTAATATTGGTTGTATAATTACAACTCTTCAGTCAGGAGGGTTGTGGAATGATTTACTTAAAGAAATGGTGATGCAGAGTGAGCCGAAAATGAAGGAGATTTTTTTTTTGAGGGGAGACATTACAGAGAAGATATGAAAGGAGGCTGCAGAGACAATCCTGAAGAATAGCTGTAAGATGGAAAAGAAAGCACATCCAGAGAAAGAAAAAGAAAGCAAAGGGGGAAAGGGGAAGATAAAGAGACAGAAGAAAATGTAAAATGGAAATACATTGCAAGGATTCAAAGTAAAGAACACAAAGAAATGGACGGGCATGAAGTGTGAGACAATTTGATAGTTCCTTTGTGTGTAAAAGCACATGAGGTAAGAGCATTTATTCTTTTTAACAAACAGACATTTTGTGATATTATATTTGAGACTGTTTTTTCAATGGGAAATTTTCTTGGGCAGTATAAAAAAAAAGAATGTAACCCATTGAATCTTTATGTGATAAAAGTATTTAACAATGAAAAAAATCATGTACAATTTTGGACACAGATGTAAAGAATGGAAAGACAGACTTTGAAAGGACATTTGGAAACTCTACGTAAAGAAGTACCGGACACTGCAAATATTTATGATAAAAGCGGTTTATGGAATGGTGGCATTGAATTGTAATATTGTGTTAAAAACAGAAAGAGAAAAAAATACACATATACCATAAAATATCCATTTTTGTGGAAAAAGAAGAACATTTGATAAGTAACCCTGATATATATTTGTGGGGAAATGGGACATGAAGCAAAGAAATGAATTGAAATGTTATAAATGTAACAAAATTGGACATTTTTGGATGGACTGTAAACATGAAAATAACAGTAAGATAAAAAGAAAAAAGAAGAAATGAACAAAGAGAAGAAATTTTGGAAGTAGTAGAAATAAAAGAAGAATGAGATGAAAAAATAAAGAGGACATAGAAAAAGTCTCTGAAATAAGTGATGAAGTAGGCGTAAACTGGGAAATAGTAAAAGAAAAATATATTGGTAAAAGGGTAAAATACAGAAACAGAAAATTTAAAGGAAGAAGTACAAAAGAAAAAAGAAAGACAATGGATGAAAAAGAAAACATATACAGCTGATGGTTTAGGTTGTTATAATGGTTAAAGTGTTTGACTCACAGACACAAGATACACTATTTGATTCTCACCTTTGAGAGAGAGATTGGCTAGTTTTAAAATGGCCCATTAAGATATCTAACCTTGTAATTAGCTATGAACTTATGAAACCATGAAACCATGAAAAGGGAAAATGAAAATTTTAGAGTGCTTTCTGTAAATGTGAATAGTATTAAAGATATAGTAAGAATATAAAGGATTTTGGAGTGGTGTAACGCATGTGATATAGATGTAATTATATTAGAATACACAAGATTTTTAACAAATGAAGAATGATTACAAACAGAGAAACTATGGGGAGGAAAGATAATCTGTAATTTTGGGAAATGAGAGATGTTCTGGAAAGGCCATATTTTGTAGGAATATAGTAATATTAGATTTAACTTTTGCAAAAATTGGATGCATAACCATTGTAGATTTAAAATGGAAATAACAGGTATACAGAATTAAAGCATTATATTTTTATTCTAATTGTATACTATGTAGTGATTAATATGAATATTATAATAACAGAAGACTTTAACTGTGATTTAACAAGCAAGTGTAAAAGGATAGGAAAGGATAGCAGGATAATGTTAGAAGTCATAAGATGCGGCAAGTTAAAACTTTGGAACAAAAATTCATTTCATGAACCTACAAAAGAGGTATGCATAAAACTGAAAAAGATTATTTTATAGTAGCAGAAGGTTTAGGTATAGGAGAAGGGGAGGTAGTTGAAACAGGATTTTCTGATCATTTTGCAATATGGCTAGATATAGAGGAAAACAAGGAATATATAAAAATAGGCAAAGAAATGAAAAAGATAAATCAGAAAGCATGGCATGAAGAAGAAAATAGATTAGTAATGCAGTTATGGAAAGATCATATTACTATGAGAACATTTGGAAAAATTGGTCTGAATTGTGGATGATATTTAAGGAAAAATCTAAAAAATGTTTTTTTACAGTGGCAATATGATGTGAGGAATGTAAAGAAAGAAAAATGTAAAAGGACATATAACAATGCATTAGAAGATTTAGAATATAATGATAGAAGGCACTTTAACAAAGAAAAAGAGTTACACGAAGAAATCAAGAAAAATACAAGAATTGTTATATATATAAAGATATTCTTTACAAGGAAAAAGAGACAATGTATCGAGTTACTTAAGCAGGTTAGTAAAGGAAGATGGTAGTGTAATGAGAGAATGAGAGAAATAAAAATGTAAAAGTAAAATAGATAGAAATCAGGAACTATTATGAATAGTGTAGCACAATATGTACAAGAAGAAAAAAGTAGCAAGTTAACAGAAAAAAGAGAATAAGGAGTTGGAAAAGGAGATTTCTTTATATGAGCTAGATAAAGTATTAGGACAAGTAAATATAGATTCACCAGCAGGACCAGATAGAATAGGGTATGAAATGCATACAATTTTAAGGGATTGGCAAAAAAATATTTTTAAAGATTTTGAATGAGTGGTTAAATGAAGGTTTTAAGTATAAAGAATTATGTAGTCTAATACTTAAATTCAGATGGAAGAAAGAAGATAGAAGACAATTAAAAATGGATACTGATAGTATTGAATAATAATGATTATACGATCTTTATGAAAATAATACAAAATTGATTTGTAACTAAAATGGAAAATATCACAGAAAATAGTACATATAGTATAAAGGGGAATATTTGTCAAGAATTAGTAATTATAGTTAGAGAAAGCATGGATGATATTATGAATAGAAAAGAAGAAGAATTGAAAATCACGATAGCAGACCTTAATAAGACATTTGATATAATTGGACATGAAATCCTATAGGGAATAATGACAGAGCGTAGTATATGTGAGAAAGTTATGAAATTATGTATGCCAGTGTATAGTAATAATAAAGTAAAAATACTTGTAAATGGCTGGTTAAACCAAGAGGTGCATATGAGGAGTGGTATAAGACAGGGATGCCTAATGAGTTATATACCCTTTGCATTACTTGTGAATGTGATAGTATGCAAACTAAATTATGAAATGAAGGGGGCAGGGTATATAACGCCTGAAGGATAATGAGTTTTGTTAACATATGAAGATGACATTATTATAATTGCAAAAACAAAATTTGGATAAAAAAGTAATAATTTACATAAATGAGTGTCTAGATGTGATATGGATGGCTTAAATAAACATAAATGTAATAGGTGATGTAGTAAATATAGGGGATATATATTTAACAATGAATTAAATTTCTGTAGTATGTATAAAATTTAGGAATAAAGACATAAGTAAAATTCAATGGGAATACAGTAGAAGACATAAAACCCGTCTTTTCTGGAGAGCATATAACTTATCATGCCAAAAAAAAAAAAAAAAGAAAGAAAAAGGTTTATTTGATAAATTCAGTACTGATGGGAAAAATATCATACTTATTAAGTATATTTATGTTGCCAACAGTATTTGAAAATAAATTATTGCAGATATTTCATTTATATGGGGTTATAGATTAAACCCAGTAAAAAAGGAGTCTTGTATGTAAATTAAGAGGAAGGAAGTTTAGGGTTAATTAACCTAGTGGTATATGCTGCTTTATTAAATTTGCACAAAGTGTTAAAGTGGATAAATGAAAAAGATGAGAGATTAGTAGTAAAACTGTACAAATATAAGTATGATAAATGTTGGGGTATGGTGAAAAAGAGTTTATAAATGAAGAAATACAATGTTACCAAGAAAAAAATATTTTTGGTGAAAATAAAAAATAATGATATAGAAAAAGAAAGAAATGTATTACATAAGAATGTAAGGAAAAAGCATTACTATTTAAAATCATGGGGAAATCTAACAGATAAAAAAATTAAATCTATAAAAATAAGAAGCAAGTACTGTAAACAGAAAATAGAATGTCAAGATTTTTCTCACTACTCTATTATCTCCTTCTCTCTCCATCTGCCTCCTTGTGTTTTTGGAATGTAAAAGAGTAAACAAAGTGTAAACAAATTTTGAACATAAAAAAGAAGTGGATAAAATAAACGTGGATATGATTAAATATGATTAAATATGGATATTAAAGAAATAGAAGTAAAGAATAAATTAAAAATAGATAAGTTATTTTATGTCATATTGGTTATATGGAATGAAGGAATAAATGAAATTATGTTTAATGGTAAATGGATTTTAGCAACAATATTAAGTAAATCAGATGGTGGTTATGGAAAAAGGAGTGGGGACTAGTAGAGATGAAAATTTAATATGGTTGTAAGGAAAATTATCAATATGCATAAATATATTTGTATATCTGTATATTTTTGTATTTGTAAATATTTGTAAATATGTAAATATAATTGTATGTCTGTATATTTGTACATTTGTAAATATTTGTAAATATGTAAATATGTTGTAAATAAGAGTTCTTGTTTGTATATAAATCAAGGACACCTACTCTTTTTGATAGGTACTGTGGGATCTTTTACATCATCCTGAGCTACTAACAACTCAAGTAGATTGGGCCTTGGTTTAACATCTCATCCAAAGGACAGCACACTCAGGAGTGCAGCATGGGTCTATATCATATGTTTGAAGCTTTATAACTTCGAAAGTTAAATAATCTAATTGAAATGTTCAAAGTTTCAAACATTGAACATATGATTAAAAAAAAAAGAAAGGGAACTTACCTGACTGTTATAAGCAGGGGGCAAGCCCCCCAGCACCCCCCACTCCCCCTGCTCTTTAAATATACCAACTCTGAGACTGCACTGTAATGCAGTAAAGGGAAGATTTCCCTTACAGCACTGTAGTGTGGTCTCCAAGTTGGCATATTTAAAGAGAGGGGGTTGTGGTGGGCACAGCCCCACATGTGGTGGGTGTGGGGGACTTCCCCCTTGCCTACAACATTTAGTCTTGGGTTTGAGTTTTTTTTTTTTTTTTTTAATATGTTCAAAGTTTTATAATTTCGAACATTTAAATTTGATTATTTAATGTTCAAAGTTATAAAGCTTCGAACATATGATATAGACCCGTGCAGCATCCTCCTTATGCTTCAAAAGTAAGTTTACTATATGTTGTACCACTGCCACTGTCCACTAAAAGCAGAATGCTAATTTAAATTTGTCAAATGATGTGTGTGAGGTTAAATGCAGAGATAATGACAATTTTAAAAATAGGTATGATGCTGGACATATTAGATGAGTGCATGAGATGCAGTGGCATCCCTTTGATCATTTTGAAGCAGAGCAGTATGCTGACAGTAGGTATAAGAAGTGTAAAATACTGGGCCAGTTTGCTGTTGATCCTAAGACAAAGTTAATTAAAATGGTTGCTTCTGAAGATAACAGTGGAAACACCATACAAATTTTCTTTTCATGAATTCAGTCGCTATTGCATCAGATGTCAAGTAAACCTCACTATTCATGGAAAGCAAATGAGTTTCTAAACTAATGCAGGAACAACAGTTACTGTGATATCATTGTGCTACTTATAGAGGTTTCTTGAAGCCTCTATAGTTACACGATGAAGAGACTGGAATTCATAGCCCTGTAGATAAGCTCAAGTACATTGGTAGTTTTCTAGCCATGTCTGAGTTGAAGGCAGACAACTTTGAGTTTTGGGTTTATGACTGTATGGTCGATACATAAATAATCTGCTGAGTTGTGGCATGTGAAATGAGCTTATTTGCCTGAGTAAATGAATTCAGCATAGATGTACTTTGTAAAGCTTGTCTATGTGTGAACCAATAAAGATCAAACTCAAGCCAAATAATATTCCATATGTTTTAACTGTACCTCAGATGTTGCCATTTCTTATACTATCAAAAACAGAGGCAGGGCTTAAACACATTTAAAGCCTTGACATAACAGAAAGTGTAACTGACTCGAATGGGTGATGTATGTCTATGGTCCTGGTAATTAAGAAAAAATAGAGTACAAACATTCAAATTGTATAAAGCTCGGTGATACAGATATGTGAGAAATTTTTGTTCTACCTATGGTAGAAAGCATACCATCAACAGAAGTGTTTTCACTAGATTCATCAGATTCCAGTAGACCAAAATAACCAAAAACTAGCAACCTTCATTACTCCAGTGGGAAGGTTCTGTTTTAAATAGCTGCTGTTTGGTTTAACTTCTGCTCTTGAAATCTTTCAACATGACATGACTGATTTACTGAATGAGTCTGATGGTATTGTTGTTGTTGTTGTTGTTGCTGTTATGAGTGACATTGTAGTATTTTATCCTGGGCAAAATAACAAAGGACGTGAAGTTAGAGGTGACCGGATACATTTGTAGAATAGGTACTAGGGTGCTTCCTTATCCTAAATAAAGATTCACTAACCAGGCCACTTCTAGTAGAAACATATTCCTTTGTCAGCAAAATACTACACAAGGGAAACTAATTTGTTATGGTATCCATCCATTTGACAAAGCAAATTGGGCCAGTCATCTGCTTATGAATGACAGTGGATTAGAAGACTTCTAAGTAAAAGGCATTTAGTCTTCTGTGCTCTGATGACAGCTAAATTAACCCTGGTATGACTATCCACTAATTCTAGTTTAAGCTTTCTTCACTGTGTATCAATTAGCAAAAAAAAAAAAAAAAAAAAAAAAAAAAAAAAAAGAGCTTACAGCCTTGTCATGATTCACATGTTCTTAATGACTGGGTGACAGATTGAGTTGTTAGTTTTACTCCAAGCAAAAAAAGCTTTAATGGGGTAAACTAGAGGCAAATGTAATTACTCAGATCTCTATGAACTTGGCTCATCGCTGAAATCACATTGAGAATGGCTCATTATGATAAATTTCATATTATGTTATATTACCCTAATGTTACTCTTGACAATCTATTTAAGATTAGCTCATTGTCAAGATCGTATTTTGCAAAGAGCAGCTCTCTTAAAACATTATTTCATCACTAATTTGTTTGAACCACTGGATTTGTCATTTGACAGTTACATGGCTGAATGTCACCTTACTCAAACTTAACAGAAAATCTATCCTTGAAATATTCCTTATTAGATGCACTTGCTTTTAACAGATCCCTTGACCTTCAGGCTGTTATCAGTCATATGTGATCACATTCCACAATCTTACATGACCACCCACCATTATCATTAGCAGCTCTTTCTGTACTAGAGGAGAGTATTTACCTCTTGACCTTAATTAGTTAAGATGGGTCTTGTCTTAATTGATTTTGATGTATATTCCAATTAGTGAGATTCACAAATTTCTGCTCACAGTGAAGGAGCAACAAGATAAACACTTTTCATTACAATCCAAACAAATGTGAAGTGACCAGCAGCACTGAATGATGTACAGAAATAAGCACACATTTAAGCTTTGGAACAGCCTGTGGCAAGAGTAGAATATTACAGCTGAAAGTAAAAACTATAGCTTATGTATTACCTTTCAAAATATCGGGAAAAATCACTTCACATTCACAAAACTTTGCATTTGGTATTCTTTTGGAAGTCAGCATGGTGTTAGACATGGCCACAGCACAATGCATGTTGTTTGGCTTATGTGTGACCAAATTTCCAAGAAATAGATGATGGGTAGTCTTGGTGCTTTATTTTTCGCTGTAGCATTGATCTTGTCTAACACCAAATTTTGATCCATATCTCTCAACTATTTTATTCTAAAATTGTGGACAAAGCCAAAAAAATAATGTAGGGTGGAACAAAATCAGAGACAATTTTTAAATATTACTCTTAAGTCACTTAAAACATTAATAGGACAACAGGTTTTGCATCAACACATATTTTCTGAACAGTAATAAGTATAAAACTGGAATGTCTGGCAGATTTGACTGATGAGGGATAATACAAAAGTCAAAGAAATTAGTCTGAGGATGGTGATGGGTTTCTGTTGAAACTCAGCCTTGCTTCTTGCTACAAGCTCTACATGAAAATATTTTAATTACCTTAGAAAAGTTCTTAAACCAATAGAAGCTCTAGCAAATTTTGGAAAAAAAACACTTTTAGTCAGTTTTCTTCAAGGAAAGTTTATATGAATTGAAACTTTCATCTTTTAGACTCCATCAGATACAAAACGTTAAAAACAAAAGCCGCATAAGTCTTTCTCTTGTATGCAGGTTTCAAGAAGGGCGAAGTAGGAGTAGTTGGTATGATTGTGTAGGAGTAAGCTTATTTCTGATTGGTTAGGTTTGGTGTTTTCCAGTTGAGTGGGACTTTTACACATTAATTTGCTAGCACTTTCTATAGGGGGAACTCTTTTAACTAGCCCTTTATTTGCAGGAGAGGGTAAGTCATCTTATCCCCATTTGAAACTCTAGAGTTATTTGTTTATAACTTATATTGCCAAAACTTCACTGTATATGGCTTAGTATAAAGTTTACTAATTAGTAGAGGAAGAAATCCAAAAAGAATCCTAACATGTTCCAATGACCTGATATCAGGTATTTATAGTAGGTCACAGTCTTTCCACTTTGAGGAACATGCAGTTTATAATGTATTAATTAGTTTTATCGCAAACACTGGTAAGTCTCTGTCATTATAACATAAATGACAGTAGCTCTAGTAGAAAACAATTCAACAAATCTATTGTGTTACACAGTTTAGTATTTCTTGGTGAGATACTGTTTAATGCCATTATTTTTTTCTTAAAAACCCATCAAAGTTTAGAAATGCTTATTTAGAGTAATGCTGAAAAAAACATAACACAATCAGTCAGTCGTTATGAAGCCTGCTTTTTTGGGGCTAAGTAGAAGTGGGGTAGTATCTTCTGAATATGACCAGTTAGAGCCCGGTTCTCCTTGGCCAGAGGATAGATGGAACCTGCTTTTACGAGGCTATAGATGGTACCAACTATTGTAAAAGTGTAACTACCCAGTTTTTAGTGGAATAAGAATATTTTTCTACAAAGACTTTAGTGGGACCCACTTTTACTGCACTGGAGGGTGCTTATTGGTGTCAGATTTTTTTATGCATTTGTTGAGAAGGAGATGAACAAAAACTATGGCTAAAGCAATATAAATGTGTAACACTTTCAATCTCTATTCAACAGAGCTTCATCACATCTTTGTTAAACATAGTAAAGTATCAAACACTATATCTCTTGTAAAAATTGAAAGCTGTAACATTGTGAATTTCAACTGATGACAAAAAGAACATTTGAACATTTGAAAGGACAGATGAAACACATAGTATAAATAAACTGTAGCCCCAGACCATGGGAGCAAGAATGTCCTTCTTTTTTTTCTTAAACAAGAAGCATCTTTATTGAATTATCACTTATGACATAGGTAATCATACATTTATATAAATGAAAACAAACCATATTGACATATTTTCAGATGCAAATATTATACATCACATAAAATCTTCTATACAGTCATTGTCAGTCAAACATCATATAGCTCATTCAATTCCTTTAAACCTCATTTCTCCTCCAAAATACTATTCTGCATGTATATGTAATTTGGGCGGTGCAGTGATGTAGTGGTTAGCATTGTCACCTCATAGAAAGAGGTTCTCCAGTTGAATTTGTCGCTGGGGTGCCTCCTGTACGGCGTCTGTATTTGCATGTGTTTTCTCTGGGTGCTTCAGTTTCCTACCACATTCCAAAGACATGTAGTAGGTGGATTGGACACTCTAAATTGGCCCTAGGTGTGAGTGTGTGCATGCAAGAGTGTGTGCAGTGTATTGTCCAAGGAGGGCTGAGGCTTGGGCTAGCAACCTGAGCCCATAAAACACGTAACTGCTACAGAAACAATGAGCACTGAAAGGTGATTGTTGCCCAATGTCCCACATGGTGCATAAAAGGGAAAGAGAGAGAGCGAGAGATGTTTATGTAATTTGCTCCTACCCTTTTCTAAAGATCCCACTCCCAATTCTTTTATCTTTTTGTAATATATTCACTATTTCTAGTATGATTGGTTTAGACTTTGATTTCCATTTTCTAGTAATCACTTTTTTGGTAGCCGCTAGAATTAAACTCAAGGCCTTACTATATCTAGGAAATTTTTATTCTATATTGCTGCTCAAAAAAAAAAAAATATTTCCTTAGGTACTCCAATTTGCTCACCCAGTATTTTTGACAGAGTAGTTTGCAGGAAAATTTTAAAGTCTGACAACTCATTACACTCCCCCCAAAAATGTTCCAATTACCTCTTTCTTCCCTATCACACCTCCAACATTTGCAGTCTATCTGGGGTATAAAAATAATTATGCTAACACTTCCAAGCAAAAATCCCAAATCTTCTAGAGTTTGTTGCATATTTGAGAGACATGCACATATCCTTCCATTGTTTCTTTGTGACTTGCTTATCCAATCTCTCTTCCTAATCCTTTCTAACCTCTGATTGACTCTTATAGTTGCCATGCAATATTTTATATGCACTAATTATTCCTTTTTTTAACAGTAACTTTTTTTCAAGTTTCTACTAAAACCTCTACCACTGCTAGTCTTTCACTTAGGATCCCTCTGTTCCTTTCTCTTTGCCTATACTCTGGTATCAAGTAAAACCAAAAACAGAAGTAGCATTCCAAAGAAAAAATGTACCTCTCAGAATACAAAAAAAACTGTTTATTAATGTTAAACAACAAGGTTAAGCGCTTTCATTTGAAAATTTGTCAGACTTTATCAGAACAAAATTGCCATACAGCTTAGCCCTTTTATAATCAAACCTACCAATCAAAACACATTCCCCTAATTAACTCATTAAATTAAGACCTTAAATTAATTAAAAAATGCAATTAAAAATAATGAACATAACTTAAAATACAGGTCTTATTAGGATGCAGTCATATTAACACAATAACACTTATAACTTAGCTGCTTGTATCTTTAGGACACTGTTAATAGTTACGTTATCATTTAATCCTGGGAGCCTTGCTGCATCAAGTCTTAGTTGCCAGTATAATTCTTTAAACTCTAGTCTGGCTTTCCAAGGTCCCCCCTTAGGTCTTGCTTAACTTGTTCCAAAATAAAAAAAAGTGTATTTTCAATCAACACATTCCCTAGAATGTCTAAAAAGTGCATTTGTGCATAACATCATAGTTGTGTTCGTATGTATGCTTCCTCATAGCTCTCTCTGTCTTTCCTGCATAAAAACTTGAGCATGTAATACAGATAACCAAATATACCACACCTCTGCTATTGCAATTAAAATGTCCTTTTGGTTTAAAATGAAAACCCCTAGTCTCAAGGTATATCTCATTTCTGTCTGCCATAAATCTACACTGGTTACAATAACCACACCTGTAGGTACCATCCCTCTTGTTTTGAATGTTCATTCCAGATACATTATCAGCCTCCAGAATTTCCTTTAAATTCCCATTTCTTCTATTAACAAATGCTGGAGGACCCAACATTTTTCTACTAACATCAGGCTTAATCCTTAACACATTCCAATATTTTTTAATAATATTTTCTCAGTTGGTAGAGTTGGTAGAAAAATTATACACAAATGCCAAATTTTGTGTGTTGGTGTTAACAGTATTTATATTCTGTCCAGTTTCTATTTTACCCAGAAGTGGGGAATACTTCTGTTCCCTCTCCTTGCATACCTTGTCTGCTAGTCTGTCTATTAGGGTGTTATGGTAACATCTTTCCATAAACAAATTCTTCACAAATATCATTTCATTCTCAAAATCTTCTTGTTTAGTGGTCATCTTAGATGCCCTAATCATTTGTGTCTTCACAATCCCCTTCTTTTGGTAATGTGAATGTTCACTTAAATAATGTAGCTAAGAGTTGGAGAGTTGGAGTATTATGTATCCTTTCGATAAATTCTAGAATGAAATCTGTTGTTCTCAAAATCTTTATATAAGTGGACATCTAAATAATGAATAGCCTCTTTTGAATGTCCACTAGTAAATTTCAAAAAAATTGTAGTTGCTCCTATATATTTGAAGAATTTGTCCAACTCTCCCTCTGACCCATTCCAAAAAAGACAGATATCACCTAAAAACCTGGTATAGAATGAAATTTTATTTGCATAACTTGGAGGTAAACAAAAAATTCTTTTCCCAGTTATAAAGAACCAGGTTGGCAAAAATGGGGGCGCAACAAGCCCCATTGCGACTCACTGGGGGGTTTGCTTGTAGTATTCACCATTAAAGTAGATGTAGTTGTTCTTTAAAATTATATCCGTGAACTCTATAATCAAATTCAGTTCGTCATTTGTTAAATAATCGCATTCCATTAAGGTGTTATGTAAAAAGTCTATGCCTTTCAAGTGTGGTATACATGAACATAGATCAATCACATCTATTGCCACCAAAAAAGCATCTTTGTCATATAGATTGTCTGAAATATTCCTTAAAAAGTCCCAGGAATCTTTGGAAATGTGCTTAATGGAACTCATAAATTTTTTTAACTTATGGTCAATGTAAATAGCCAGGGGTTCTATCTTGGAACCCGCCCGCTACTATGGGATGAAAAGTTTTTTTTCCTATATTTTTATGGATTTTAGGTATCCTGAACACCGTTGGGATTTGAGGGCTCTTCACAATCAAAAATTCCAATAATTTAATATCCATGTCCCCCTGTAAGAAGTGGTAATTTACAAAAAAATGTATCTTAGAATAAGCAATATTGATTTTGTTTCTAGAAACTACACTGTATTTAGATTCATTACTCAATATTTCAAACATGTGTGTCTCATAATCAATATTAACCATAATGACTACCCTGCCCCCTTTATCTGGCTTCATAGCACAAACCCCAGAATGCATCAATTACTGTATTAAATTTTTCTCATCTATTGAAAGGTTTGTGTTTTTATTGTTATTAAATGTTTTAAGCTTCCTAAGTTCCATTTCTACAAGTTCCTCGAAAACGTTTAAAACAGGATGTAATGGTGGGTTGTACATGCTCTTCCTCCTCAATGCCTCATTCATAACACCTGTATCATTTTAATTCAATCTCAAATTTATTTTCCTTACAAATAACTTTAAATCATTTAAGGTGTTCACAACATTTACTGTCCTAGAAGGAACAAAGTGAAAACCCTTCATATACTCTGGTATCAATCCTTGATAGGGGAGTAATAATGTCCTTCTTGAGAGAAAGGAGCTCAAACGGCAAACTGACTTAATGCATTCAACAAACCTGGACTCAGTATCAAACTCCCCATCAAAGGCGTGCTAGAGTTAAAGAAACGTATTCACAGATTGTACTGCTGTCTAAAAATCTCTAGATACTGATGGCACAGAGACTAGGATCAATTTCCAGAATAGTCTTCAGCTTTCCTTTCAGTATTATGTCACCCATATTAAGCTGAATATCAATGCTGTACTACCTTCTTCTAGGATTATTTCTTAGCTCTTCTCTCCTTGCAGCAAATATGGCAATTGGAATATGATGTTCTGCTTTCCACCACATCCCAACTACTTTCCTTGGACTTTGGTGAATAGGATATTTTTATTTATCCTTTGTTCAACAAAGTATTATTCTCTGTAGAGCTGAGTAACTCCCTGTTAAAAAAAAAGCTGACATTTCAGTGTTTTATGGCTGGTGGCATTCAATCATATTGTTAAAGTCTGAGTGATTAAACATACTCGGCATGTATAAATCCCTAGATGTGAGTTATTGTTACTATTGAAAAGAAATGTCATTTTTACAAAGCTACTGCTTTGCTCTATCCTTTCTTCTGACTGGGGCATGACTTAGTGATGCATTATCCATGCATCAGTCATGCACATGTACATCCCTTCCCAGTACATATATATATATATATATATATATATATATATATATATATATATATATATATATATATATATATATATATTTAAAGCATTTGCTGCCACCTTATTTAATGCAATAAGAAGTGCCACTCGTTCACCTGTTCACTTTATGGTACTTCCTCACTGCTGATACCCTGCAAACCCTTTTTTACAGATTATTTAAACATTTTTATATCTTAATTTGCTCTGAGTTGCAGTATTGCAGTGAGTGGAAGGGTGAGCTTTTCTTAAAAGACATTTAACTTTTGGATTTTTCTTTCTCAGCTTAGTGGCATGGACAACATAGTCGCTTTAGATTTTTTCCCCTATAGTTGGAGTGATTTCTGCTAGTCCTGGTCTTGTTTTTGCAGTCAGACTTATTCTCATGGGAATGCTCAGTTTATCATGGATGCACTAATTGCTGAGCGCAGTCAGCATGTATATTTCGAAATACTAATTTAATTCAATTGCATATTCTAGCCTCTGTCTTTTTAGCTTTCCTAATTAGCAGCCCAAAGTGCCACTCATATCTCTTTTATTTTACTGATATGGCTCTTAGAACAGAAAGAATGTACTCTCAACTTGGTGACAGGTCATTTTTCTTTTTAGGAGATTTCAAAATCTTTCTGCTTAATGTAAGAGATATCACTAATATCAAAGTCTACTGAAAATATTTTTTTTCATTATCTTAAGAAGCATGCATTCCATGGCAATTTCAGATAATGCATGAGTCAATGCATTTCTGTTCATATTATGAAGTTGTACAATGTTTGATACTATTTACACTGCCTCTGATTGTTTACAGAAATGTGTCCATTGTATTACAATCTCTACCTCTGCCTTATTTCCAGACCTAGGTTAGTCTGTATGTTTTCCCAACCATCTCTTTCCATCTTTGCAAACATATAACCCATATTTATCTAATGGTCAAACTCTATGCTATCTGATTGTCTTCTCTCTATCCCACCTTTACACTTGCATTAATATAAAGTAGAGGTTCTGAAGTCTGGCACTAACTGTTAGCTTACAGGCCATTTCCTTATTCATCCTGCCCCATGCTGTACTGTTTGTCTTTCAGCTCTTGCAAACCACAGGTATCCACTGCTTGGGTCTGTTATAGGTCAAACTGTTTGTATTTTACCTTTTTTCTTTTAACTCAGGTTACTAGCCTTCACAGCCTGGGCCATTTCTATAATCCTTGATAATTTGCTTGTAATTAGTTAGACTGTTTCTACCCTCTTCTTTCTCACTTTTTACTTGTTTACAATTCCTTAATTATAACTTGAATACCAAATACTTGCAACCCGGCACGTAAAAATCTACTGCCAATCATTAGCGGACCGGAGTTCCGCTGTGGCGACCCCTAACCGAGAAAAGCCGAAAGACACAACAACAACCAAATACTTATAAACCATCTTCCATTTTCCCTACCCCTATTACCTTTTTCTTGTAAATAGGTTTATAAAAAAATATTTTGTCTCCCTTAGTTGAGACACAAAACCTAAAAATGAAATATATAAAGTATATTAAAGGCACTTTTAAATATATGGACAAATACAGAGTAAAACAGTGAAAACAATTGCTTTTATCCTGTGTACCGTCAATATGTATGATCGTTCCCCACATTTCCAATCTTTACAGTTTCCCTGGGATTCAAGCAAAAGTTCACCTTCTGTGGAAACTGCCTACCTCTAGTAGATCAGTTTCTGTTATGGTGAAAAAATGTGATTCAGAGACAGCAATGGCTGCAATAAGAAAGCCCTCATTATCATCTAATTAGCATACCTCTGAACTGCAAATTAGCAGTGAACTTATTTGCACTATGACTGACATCTTTTCATGACATTCACTTTCTCTTTCAACAGTGAAAATTTATTCTGCCAAATAAATCTGGAGTTGTTGATATTTCTCAGGGAATTGTCATGGGTAATTAGCATTAGCCAGTCCCCTGTATTGCCACATTAGCATCCAGCTCTACCAGTGAGCCCACCCCCTGCACTGGGGATCCTGCTAGTGGGAAATCTCAGCGTTGGGGTGGTCCAAGAATTGGAAAGGATTATCACAAGGAGAAAGACAGATGTGTTTAGCCTTACTGAATATCAAGCACTACTTTTAAAGTTGCACAACCCTGAAGAAAAGGATTTAAAAAAAAAAAAGAAACTCACTTTCCAACTTTTCTGAGGCATGTAACTTCAGACATACCAGTACAGAACCTGAGACAAAATAACATGCAGTGTATTGCAACAATGAGAACACAAGCAAATGATACCTCAGCTATACAGCTATAATATTTTAAATTCCCACAAAGTAGCAGAAAACAAACAGTAGGGAACCCTTTAATTTAGTCCGTGAAAAGATAAGTTTATTACTCCATAACATTGTTGTGGTCAGTTTTATTTACATGAGCCCATGAAAAGATACGTTTATTACTCCATAACTTTGTTGTGGTCAGTTTTATTTACATGATTTGTTTCTCAGTATAGCCATTTAATGCAGAGAATTAAGTATCTGTCTTTAATTGGTTACTTCTGCTCAACTAACTTTCTTGCAGACAGAGCTGACCTGTTATTTTCTGTTTTTCTTATTCCCCATCAGTTTAATGTACATTTGCTCTACTTTCTTGGTTGGTGGCATTGCAGTATACTTAACTACTGATTTGCAAGACTGATTAGCTTAGGAATTGCTATTCTGTTTGTATGATCTTACCTTACCAACTAATATTTCTTCTGATATGTACTTTCTTTAATTTATTTGATTCCATGTACAAGCTACAGCCAGTTATTTATAAAGTGCATACTGTTTTTCCCCAAAAATCTTTATTACATTTTCACAAATGCAAAGGCAATCTTACATTTATATAAATAAAAAGCATACAAAATGATACCACTTTAGTTGCAAACAGTTTACATCACAGACATCATTGAAACAACTGTAGTTGCAAACATTATACATCACTTGTAAACTATCCAGTCAATGTTAGCTAAGCATTATATAGCTCATTCAAATCCTGCCTCTTAAACCTCATTCCTGCTCTGCATATATTGTTCCCACAATTCCCATTTTTCCTATGTAGTTTGCTCCTTCCCTTTTCTAAAGACCCCAATTCCAGTTGTTTTATCTCTTTTACTATATTCACTACTTCTAGTAAATTTGGTCTAGACTTTGATTTCTATTTTCTAGTAATTGCTTTTTTGGCAGCCACCATAATTAGACTCAACAAGGCTTTACAATGTCTAGGCAATTTCGATTCTGTAGCATAATTAAAAAAAATCATCTCCCCAGTCAGTCCAATCCGCTCATCCAGCATCTATGACAGAGTGGTCTGCAGAGAATCCCTAAAGTCTGTCAGCTCATTACACTTCCAAAAAATATGTTCCCGGCAACCTCTTTCTTGCCTGTCACACCTCCAACATTTCTATCCACCTGAGGAAAATTTCTTTGGAGTCTACTCTGGGTATAAAAATACCTATGTAAACATTTCTGGGCAAAGATCCTAAATCTCTTTGTGAATTGCTTATCCATTCTAACCTGCATACTGTTTTATGCCATTTTTTGGATACCTTTACTCCTTGTTGAGGTTCAATTAAGCAGTTTCTAGAAAGTCATAACTGGAAGCTAACTAGGTAGTTTTAATTAATATGAAAGTCAAAGAAGAATTAAAGGTGAATATTATGTGTTTTTCCCCAAGTTTCTTGTCATTAGTTAATATATATATATATATATATATATATATATATATATATATATATATACATACATACACACACACACACACACACACACACACACACACACATATATATATATATATATATATTTATAAATATATATATATATATATATATATATATATATATATATATATATATATATATATATATATATATATAATAGGCTCCTACACACACACACACACACACACACACACACACACACACACACACACATATATATATATATATATATATATATATATATATATATATATATATATGGGTTCTCTGCATTTTGTCGAATGCTGTTTCTCTGACAAATGCAGGGGGTGTGGGTTAATGTTGATGTTTTGAATAGCTGAGAGGTGGAAATGTCGATGGTGTTAATATTGAGACAGATAAGTAGGGTTGTAGGGGTGAGAGTGTTTGTTTATGTGTATGTGAGTTAAAGTTAGTGTCTGGAATAAGTGAAGGATAGGTGTTGAATGTCTGATCACAAGTTTGTGTGTTTTTGGGTTCTGGTCAGATAAGGTTAGAGAATAGATGTAGTGTTGCTTGTGTGTGTTTGTGAATGTTTGTGTATCTGAGTGTGTCTTGTATAGTGACAGTGTTACCAGAAGGTTTTTATGAAGGTAAGGTGTTGGGTTAGGGTTGAGGGAAGGGGCAGCATTAAAGTTAGGGTTAGCACCCATTACTAAGGTGGTGCATGGAGGGGGGGTGGAGTTATCTACTTAAACACATTAACAGATATGGCCTGTTATGTGATGCACAGCATGGTTGTCATAATGTCTTCTGTTCCGTTATTGCCTGGTAATGGCCTCTGCTATAATATTGAATCTTATATTTTGCAACATAAATAAGGGACTTATTACTGCAGGTCTTTTGCTGACATGACAAGGGCTTTTGAAATGGTCAACCATACTCTTTTTCTCAATAAACTCAAAAGACTCAACTTTGGAGATGATAATTCTATTTGCTAGGTTTGCAGCATTAGAAATCCATAGCAATGTCTCATCCTCTACTTCTGGTAAACTTAATACAGTTATACCATCGGTGTCTGTGCTAGGTCCTCTTCTCTTGTTAATGATCTCCCCCTAGAATGACCAAATCTTAAATTAATAAAGTAACCAGATGATATACTGCTCCTGCAGTCCAGTACAAGCCACTCTGACCTGAAAACCAAGTTACAGGATATTTCACTCAGTTATGCTTGTGGTCCAGTACTAACAAAGTACTACTTAATCCCAAGAAAACCACTGTTATAATCTTTGCCTCAGTCAAGAACTACCCACTATTTCTCCTATTATCTTTTAACAGATATCAATGGGAACAGAATACCTAATCTCACTAAAAAGAGGTACCTAAGTATAATACTCAGACCTAAACTTTCCTTTACTACATACACAGATTTTGTAATTAAAATCCTTGCTCAGTTAAAACTAGGTAACAAGATCAGTCACCTCCTTTCATCTGCTGTTTGCAGGGCCATTGCTAAAAATATTTTAATACCTTAGCTTGAAAATGACCTTCATTTTCTTGTTATACCCACAATACTTACATAATACAGACTGTTGAGATTAAAATTTGCTAAGAAAATTGTAAATGGCTTTCAGTTCCTCATAGGACCACGGTTCTTCTAAGTACTCTAGTTTACAAAGTGCTAAAACATGGTCACTGCCCACCATTAAGTCTCAAGTTACCTTTACAAGACAACCCTTATGCACTCAGAAGTACACAGGACAACAATTTCACTCTAGTACTTTCTTCATTTAAAACTGCTGTAGGTGAAACAGTTTTTAGACTTGGACCATCTACCTGGAATCACCTGCCTAAAGACACCAACAAGATAGAAACCATTAAAAACTTCAAATATGCACTTAAAAAGCATGTCTTAACTGAATCTACCTGCAGCTGCTACCATGGCAATGGTTAGGTAATTTACCAATGCATATCATGAATAACAGAATCAATTTAATAAACTTTCTCAGCCTCTTAAAGTGTTATCTTATACACAAATATTTTGCATATAGAAATTTATTTATAAGTGTAATTGCACTGTATTTTATGCATATTTTAACATACATTTTGTATATATTTTTTCTTAATGCAGTCTGACTAAATCTTTAAATCATTAAATCTTACCTTGTGTGGGTTCAGTCTTGCTATTATGCTCTGACTTTTGTTATGTACTCATTTTATGTATACTATTGCTGACTGAAAGACTAATGTATTCTCTGCACTTTGAGCTTGGGTCATGCCTGGAAAGGTCTGTAGACCAGTTTGGTAAACAAATATTAAATAAATAAATAGTAAGACACCAAAATAATTTAAATGTTAGCAGATGCTGGTAATGTTTTATTTTTTCTGGTGCAAAAAATACCCTCTTGTAGTTTTTGCAGACTAATGTTTCTGTACGTCATAGAGAACTATCCAGATGGCAATAAAGCAGTAAGGGGCAGCAAAAATGTAAATATGTTTATTAGATGTTGATTATATGCCAAAATCAAACCAGATCTGTCAGTAATATAACTATCATTAAACCCTACTAATGTTCATTCTTTAATAGAAAAAAACAATACTCAGTGGTCCATGAAGTATTTTCAATTGCCTTAACAATTTTTTCCTAATGAAGCACCATTTATGTTGCCAATAAACACTGCTAATATATATTTTATGTAATTCATATTTAAAAAATAAACCATGAGAAGCAAGACACTTCAAATACTATGCATTCTGTACTACTAGGGCATACAGCTGTTACTTATTTGTGCAGTATATGGGGAAGCACCCTGCTGAGAATGATCTAGGTATTTTAATACATAACAGATTAGATTGTATTGAACACTGAAAGTATACAGGAATAAAAGCCATGAAACTAATAATCATGGAAGTCTTTTCTGTCCATATCTAGAATAAAATGATAATAATGCCATCATACATATCCATGTTAACACCTCTTCTGGAATACGGTAAAATCAATTGGTATCCAAGATTTAAATGGAATATAAAGGATCCAGGGATAGTATAAAGTAGATGATGATGAAAAAGACTGACTATCCTACAGTTATTGGCTGAAAGCATTAAAGGCCAGGTTCAATAATGCCTACACTAAGTGTTCACGATTAGTATTCAAGAACAATCCTACCACATTGTTTGTGCTTAGTAGTCATTCAGAAATATTAAACTAAGTGTAGACGGAGTCTACACTTTGTGGTAACCTTTATGAATCCCTGTCAATATTTAAAGCTGGAAGAAAATTAGTAGAAAAACTAAAATTAGGAGGAAGAAGGTATGAGTTGCTCATGTTGTCTCCTCACTCAGAATGGTGTACACTTAGTGTAGGCATTATTGAATCCCAGGGCAAATCTAATTACTTCAACAGAGGAGAACTGCAAACTTCATATTGTTGCTAAATGAAAGAAGCAGATGACATTATACCCAGGAGATCCTATCTTTTGAATCAGCACTGATAAAAGAGAAAAGAAACAAAACTGGATAACTAATAGGCCAGTATTTTGCATGTGAAAAATTATTAGCAATAATAAGGCATGCATCTTATAGGGTTCCTATCCCCACATATTACACTTGACAATATGAGTCCCAGCATTTTGGCAAACAAGATGAAACTCTTTGTTTTACCTGTCAAGCATTTCCCCAGTGATGTGGACTCCACACACCAGCTACTTACTTACATTACTGCAGGCAAATGCAATAATGCGATTCGCTAAAAAACACTTTCAGTGACCATGGTTTCAAGCCTTTATTTATTTATTTTTTCCGGACAGCAATCCCCCTGCACCCACCACCATCCCCAACTTATAAATATATATATATATATATATATATATATATATATATATATATATATATATATATATGGGTCTACCTGAAAACACCAACATGCAAAAACACTGACAACAAAATCATCGACACCACAAAACTGAAAGTTCAAAAACACGAAACGTCACATGCCCGACAAACCACAATCCCGACAGTCAACAAACAAAACAAATCCCCTGTCCAAAAAGCACACACACAACACAAACACACCAAAAACCTTACAAACCTACACTAAAGCTTACAAACGCAACTATCTATGCACTAACCTTAACCCAAACCCTAACCCTAAGGTCCGTCACTATCACACACTCACCTAACCCACGCCCTAACCCTAACCCTAACTTACTTAACCTGCCCTTAACCCTAAAGTCTGTCACTATAGCTCACTCACCTGACCCGCGCCCTAACCCTAACTCACTTATTCTGCCCCTAACCCTAAAGTCCATCACTATCGCACACTTACCTTACTCGAACCCTAACTCTAAAGTCCGTCACTATTGCTCACTTACCTTACCCGCAACCTAACCCTGCCTTCCGTCACTACCGCATACTTACACACTAGCGCTCGTTTGACATGTCAGTGTTGTCAGCATCAGGATTTTCAACTGTCGGTCATCTCCGTTGTCGATCTTCCGGTGTCGGTGTTCTCGTCATTGGCATTTCCAGCTTTCGGCGTTATCAGGTAGACCTATATATATATATATATATATATATATATATATATATATATATATATATATCCTGAGGAAAACATTTACAAAAGTTTATAACTTATATTGCCAAAACTTCACTGTATATGGCTTAGTATAAAGTTTACTAATTAGTAGAGGAAGAAATCCAAAAAGAATCCTAACATGTTCCAATGACCTGATATCAGGTATTTATAGTAGGTCACAGTCTTTCCACTTTGAGGAACATGCAGTTTATAATGTATTAATTAGTTTTATCGCAAACACTGGTAAGTCTCTGTCATTATAACATAAATGACAGTAGCTCTAGTAGAAAACAATTCAACAAATTTATTGTGTTACACAGTTTAGTATTTCTTGGTGAGATACTGTTTAATGCCATTATTTTTTTCTTAAAAACCCATCAAAGTTTAGAAATGCTTATTTAGAGTAATGCTGAAAAAAACATAACACAATCAGTCAGTCGTTATGAACCCTGCTTTTTTGGGGCTAAGTAGAAGTGGGGTAGTATCTTCTGAATATGACCAGTTAGAGCCCGGTTCTCCTTGGCCAGAGGATAGATGGAACCTGCTTTTACGAGGCTATAGATGGTACCAACTATTGTAAAAGTGTAACTACCCAGTTTTTAGTGGAATAAGAATATTTTTCTACAAAGACTTTAGTGGGACCCACTTTTACTGCACTGGAGGGTGCTTATTGGTGTCAGATTTTTTTATGCATTTGTTGAGAAGGAGATGAACAAAAACTATGGCTAAAGCAATATAAATGTGTAACACTTTCAATCTCTATTCAACAGAGCTTCATCACATCTTTGTTAAACATAGTAAAGTATCAAACACTATATCTCTTGTAAAAATTGAAAGCTGTAACATTGTGAATTTCAACTGATGACAAAAAGAACATTTGAAAGGACAGATGAAACACATAGTATAAATAAACTGTAGCCCCAGACCATGGGAGCAAGAATGTCCTTCTTTTTTTTCTTAAACAAGAAGCATCTTTATTGAATTATCACTTATGACATAGGTAATCATACATTTATATAAATGAAAACAAACCATATTGACATATTTTCAGATGCAAATATTATACATCACATAAAATCTTCTATACAGTCATTGTCAGTCAAACATCATATAGCTCATTCAATTCCTTTAAACCTCATTTCTCCTCCAAAATACTATTCTGCATGTATATGTAATTTGGGCGGTGCAGTGATGTAGTGGTTAGCATTGTCACCTCATAGAAAGAGGTTCTCCAGTTGAATTTGTCGCTGGGGTGCCTCCTGTACGGCGTCTGTATTTGCATGTGTTTTCTCTGGGTGCTTCAGTTTCCTACCACATTCCAAAGACATGTAGTAGGTGGATTGGACACTCTAAATTGGCCCTAGGTGTGAGTGTGTGCATGCAAGAGTGTGTGCAGTGTATTGTCCAAGGAGGGCTGAGGCTTGGGCTAGCAACCTGAGCCCATAAAACACGTAACTGCTACAGAAACAATGAGCACTGAAAGGTGATTGTTGCCCAATGTCCCACATGGTGCATAAAAGGGAAAGAGAGAGAGTGAGAGATGTTTATGTAATTTGCTCCTACCCTTTTCTAAAGATCCCACTCCCAATTCTTTTATCTTTTTGTAATATATTCACTATTTCTAGTATGATTGGTTTAGACTTTGATTTCCATTTTCTAGTAATCACTTTTTTGGTAGCCGCTAGAATTAAACTCAAGGCCTTACTATATCTAGGAAATTTTTATTCTATATTGCTGCTCAAAAAAAAAAAATATTTCCTTAGGTACTCCAATTTGCTCACCCAGTATTTTTGACAGAGTAGTTTGCAGGAAAATTTTAAAGTCTGACAACTCATTACACTCCCCCCAAAAATGTTCCAATTACCTCTTTCTTCCCTATCACACCTCCAACATTTGCAGTCTATCTGGGGTATAAAAATAATTATGCTAACACTTCCAAGCAAAAATCCCAAATCTTCTAGAGTTTGTTGCATATTTGAGAGACATGCACATATCCTTCCATTGTTTCTTTGTGACTTGCTTATCCAATCTCTCTTCCTAATCCTTTCTAACCTCTGATTGACTCTTATAGTTGCCATGCAATATTTTATATGCACTAATTATTCCTTTTTTTAACAGTAACTTTTTTTCAAGTTTCTACT
Source organism: Protopterus annectens (assembly GCF_019279795.1). Lineage (NCBI taxonomy): Eukaryota > Metazoa > Chordata > Ceratodontiformes > Protopteridae > Protopterus > Protopterus annectens. The sequence continues at coordinate 208,237,096 of NC_056729.1, forward strand.
AAAACCTCTACCACTGCTAGTCTTTCACTTAGGATCCCTCTGTTCCTTTCTCTTTGCCTATACTCTGGTATCAAGTAAAACCAAAAACAGAAGTAGCATTCCAAAGAAAAAATGTACCTCTCAGAATACAAAAAAAACTGTTTATTAATGTTAAACAACAAGGTTAAGCGCTTTCATTTGAAAATTTGTCAGACTTTATCAGAACAAAATTGCCATACAGCTTAGCCCTTTTATAATCAAACCTACCAATCAAAACACATTCCCCTAATTAACTCATTAAATTAAGACCTTAAATTAATTAAAAAATGCAATTAAAAATAATGAACATAACTTAAAATACAGGTCTTATTAGGATGCAGTCATATTAACACAATAACACTTATAACTTAGCTGCTTGTATCTTTAGGACACTGTTAATAGTTACATTATCATTTAATCCTGGGAGCCTTGCTGCATCAAGTCTTAGTTGCCAGTATAATTCTTTAAACTCTAGTCTGGCTTTCCAAGGTCCCCCCTTAGGTCTTGCTTAACTTGTTCCAAAATAAAAAAAAAGTGTATTTTCAATCAACACATTCCCTAGAATGTCTAAAAAGTGCATTTGTGCATAACATCATAGTTGTGTTCGTATGTATGCTTCCTCATAGCTCTCTCTGTCTTTCCTGCATAAAAACTTGAGCATGTAATACAGATAACCAAATATACCACACCTCTGCTATTGCAATTAAAATGTCCTTTTGGTTTAAAATGAAAACCCCTAGTCTCAAGGTATATCTCATTTCTGTCTGCCATAAATCTACACTGGTTACAATAACCACACCTGTAGGTACCATCCCTCTTGTTTTTAATGTTCATTCCAGATACATTATCAGCCTCCAGAATTTCCTTTAAATTCCCATTTCTTCTATTAACAAATGCTGGAGGACCCAACATTTTTCTACTAACATCAGGCTTAATCCTTAACACATTCCAAATTTTTTTAATAATATTTTCTAAGTTGGTAGAGTTGGTAGAAAAATTAGACACAAATGCCAAATTTTGTGTGTTGGTGTTAACAGTATTTATATTCTGTCCAGTTTCTATTTTACCCAGAAGTGGGGAATACTTCTGTTCCCTCTCCTTGCATACCTTGTCTGCTAGTCTGTCTATTAGGGTGTTATGGTAACATCTTTCCATAAACAAATTCTTCACAAATATCATTTCATTCTCAAAATCTTCTTGTTTAGTGGTCATCTTAGATGCCCTAATCATTTGTGTCTTCACAATCCCCTTCTTTTGGTAATGTGAATGTTCACTTAAATAATGTAGCTAAGAGTTGGAGAGTTGGAGTATTATGTATCCTTTCGATAAATTCTAGAATGAAATCTGTTGTTCTCAAAATCTTTATATAAGTGGACATCTAAATAATGAATAGCCTCTTTTGAATGTCCACTAGTAAATTTCAAAAAAATTGTAGTTGCTCCTATATATTTGAAGAATTTGTCCAACTCTCCTCTGACCCATTCCAAAAAAGACAGATATCACCTAAAAACCTGGTATAGAATGAAATTTTATTTGCATAACTTGGAGGTAAACAAAAAATTCTTTTCCCAGTTATAAAGAACCAGGTTGGCAAAAATGGGGGCGCAACAAGCCCCATTGCGACTCACTGGGGGGTTTGCTTGTAGTATTCACCATTAAAGTAGATGTAGTTGTTCTTTAAAATTATATCCGTGAACTCTATAATCAAATTCAGTTCGTCATTTGTTAAATAATCGCATTCCATTAAGGTGTTATGTAAAAAGTCTATGCCTTTCAAGTGTGGTATACATGAACATAGATCAATCACATCTATTGCCACCAAAAAAGCATCTTTGTCATATAGATTGTCTGAAATATTCCTTAAAAGTCCCAGGAATCTTTGGAAATGTGCTTAATGGAACTCATAAATTTTTTTAACTTATGGTCAATGTAAATAGCCAGGGGTTCTATCTTGGAACCCGCCCGCTACTATGGGATGAAAAGTTTTTTTTCCTATATTTTTATGGATTTTAGGTATCCTGAACACCGTTGGGATTTGAGGGCTCTTCACAATCAAAAATTCCAATAATTTAATATCCATGTCCCCCTGTAAGAAGTGGTAATTTACAAAAAAATGTATCTTAGAATAAGCAATATTGATTTTGTTTCTAGAAACTACACTGTATTTAGATTCATTACTCAATATTTCAAACATGTGTGTCTCATAATCAATATTAACCATAATGACTACCCTGCCCCCTTTATCTGGCTTCATAGCACAAACCCCAGAATGCATCAATTACTGTATTAAATTTTTCTCATCTATTGAAAGGTTTGTGTTTTTATTGTTATTAAATGTTTTAAGCTTCCTAAGTTCCATTTCTACAAGTTCCTCGAAAACGCTTTAAAACAGGATGTAATGGTGGGTTGTACATGCTCTTCCTCCTCAATGCCTCATTCATAACACCTGTATCATTTTAATTCAATCTCAAATTTATTTTCCTTACAAATAACTTTAAATCATTTAAGGTGTTCACAACATTTACTGTCCTAGAAGGAACAAAGTGAAAACCCTTCATATACTCTGGTATCAATCCTTGATAGGGGAGTAATAATGTCCTTCTTGAGAGAAAGGAGCTCAAACAGCAAACTGACTTAATGCATTCAACAAACCTGGACTCAGTATCAAACTCCCCATCAAAGGCGTGCTAGAGTTAAAGAAACGTATTCACAGATTGTACTGCTGTCTAAAAATCTCTAGATACTGATGGCACAGAGACTAGGATCAATTTCCAGAATAGTCTTCAGCTTTCCTTTCAGTATTATGTCACCCATATTAAGCTGAATATCAATGCTGTACTACCTTCTTCTAGGATTATTTCTTAGCTCTTCTCTCCTTGCAGCAAATATGGCAATTGGAATATGATGTTCTGCTTTCCACCACATCCCAACTACTTTCCTTGGACTTTGGTGAATAGGATATTTTTATTTATCCTTTGTTCAACAAAGTATTATTCTCTGTAGAGCTGAGTAACTCCCTGTTAAAAAAGAGCTGACATTTCAGTATTTTATGGCTGGTGGCATTCAATCATATTGTTAAAGTCTGAGTGATTAAACATACTCGGCATGTATAAATCCCTAGATGTGAGTTATTGTTACTATTGAAAAGAAATGTCATTTTTACAAAGCTACTGCTTTGCTCTATCCTTTCTTCTGACTGGGGCATGACTTAGTGATGCATTATCCATGCATATGTCATGCACATGTACATCCCTACCCAGTACATATATATATATATATATATATATATATATTTAAAGCATTTGCTGCCACCTTATTTAATGCAATAAGAAGTGCCACTCGTTCACCTGTTCACTTTATGGTACTTCCTCACTGCTGATACCCTGCAAACCCTTTTTTACAGATTATTTAAACATTTTTATATCTTAATTTGCTCTGAGTTGCAGTATTGCAGTGAGTGGAAGGGTGAGCTTTTCTTAAAAGACATTTAACTTTTGGATTTTTCTTTCTCAGCTTAGTGGCATGGACAACATAGTCGCTTTAGATTTTTTCCCCTATAGTTGGAGTGATTTCTGCTAGTCCTGGTCTTGTTTTTGCAGTCAGACTTATTCTCATGGGAATGCTCAGTTTATCATGGATGCACTAATTGCTGAGCGCAGTCAGCATGTATATTTCGAAATACTAATTTAATTCAATTGCATATTCTAGCCTCTGTCTTTTTAGCTTTCCTAATTAGCAGCCCAAAGTGCCACTCATATCTGTTTATTTTACTGATATGGCTCTTAGAACAGAAAGAATGTACTCTCAACTTGGTGACAGGTCATTTTTCTTTTTAGGAGATTTCAAAATCTTTCTGCTTAAAGTAAGAGATATCACTAATATCAAAGTCTACTGAAAATATTTTTTTTCATTATCTTAAGAAGCATGCATTCCATGGCAATTTCAGATAATGCATGAGTCAATGCATTTCTGTTCATATTATGTAGTTGTACAGTGTTTGATACTATTTACACTGCCTCTGATTGTTTACAGAAATGTGTCCATTGTATTACAATCTCTACCTCTGCCTTATTTCCAGACCTAGGTTAGTCTGTATGTTTTCCCAACCATCTCTTTCCATCTTTGCAAACATATAACCCATATTTATCTAATGGTGAAACTCTATGCTATCTGATTGTCTTCTCTCTATCCCACCTTTACACTTGCATTAATATAAAGTAGAGGTTCTGAAGTCTGGCACTAACTGTTAGCTTACAGGCCATTTCCTTATTCATCCTGCCCCATGCTGTACTGTTTGTCTTTCAGCTCTTGCAAACCACAGGTATCCACTGCTTGGGTCTGTTATAGGTCAAACTGTTTGTATTTTACCTTTTTTCTTTTAACTCAGGTTACTAGCCTTCACAGCCTGGGCCATTTCTATAATCCTTGATAATTTGCTTGTAATTAGTTAGACTGTTTCTACCCTCTTCTTTCTCACTTTTTACTTGTTTACAATTCCTTAATTATAACTTGAATACCAAATACTTGCAACCCGGCACGTAAAAATCTACTGCCAATCATTAGCGGACCGGAGTTCCGCTGTGGCGACCCCTAACCGAGAAAAGCCGAAAGACACAACAACAACCAAATACTTATAAACCATCTTCCATTTTCCCTACCCCTATTACCTTTTTCTTGTAAATAGGTTTATAAAAAAATATTTTGTCTCCCTTAGTTGAGACACAAAACCTAAAAATGAAATATATAAAGTATATTAAAGGCACTTTTAAATATATGGACAAATACAGAGTAAAACAGTGAAAACAATTGCTTTTATCCTGTGTACCGTCAATATGTATGATCGTTCCCCACATTTCCAATCTTTACAGTTTCCTGGGATTCAAGCAAAAGTTCACCTTCTGTGGAAACTGCCTACCTCTAGTAGATCAGTTTCTGTTATGGTGAAAAAATGTGATTCAGAGACAGCAATGGCTGCAATAAGAAAGCCCTCATTATCATCTAATTAGCATACCTCTGAACTGCAAATTAGCAGTGAACTTATTTGCACTATGACTGACATCTTTTCATGGCATTCACTTTCTCTTTCAACAGTGAAAATTTATTCTGCCAAATAAATCTGGAGTTGTTGATATTTCTCAGGGAATTGTCATGGGTAATTAGCATTAGCCAGTCCCCTGTATTGCCACATTAGCATCCAGCTCTACCAGTGAGCCCACCCCCTGCACTGGGGATCCTGCTAGTGGGAAATCTCAGCGTTGGGGTGGTCCAAGAATTGGAAAGGATTATCACAAGGAGAAAGACAGATGTGTTTAGCCTTACTGAATATCAAGCACTACTTTTAAAGTTGCACAACCCTGAAGAAAAGGATTTAAAAAAAAAAAAGAAACTCACTTTCCAACTTTTCTGAGGCATGTAACTTCAGACATACCAGTACAGAACCTGAGACAAAATAACATGCAGTGTATTGCAACAATGAGAACACAAGCAAATGATACCTCAGCTATACAGCTATAATATTTTAAATTCCCACAAAGTAGCAGAAAACAAACAGTAGGGAACCCTTTAATTTAGTCCGTGAAAAGATAAGTTTATTACTCCATAACATTGTTGTGGTCAGTTTTATTTACATGAGCCCATGAAAAGATACGTTTATTACTCCATAACTTTGTTGTGGTCAGTTTTATTTACATGATTTGTTTCTCAGTATAGCCATTTAATGCAGAGAATTAAGTATCTGTCTTTAATTGGTTACTTCTGCTCAACTAACTTTCTTGCAGACAGAGCTCACCTGTTATTTTCTGTTTTTCTTATTCCCCATCAGTTTAATGTACATTTGCTCTACTTTCTTGGTTGGTGGCATTGCAGTATACTTAACTACTGATTTGCAAGACTGATTAGCTTAGGAATTGCTATTCTGTTTGTATGATCTTACCTTACCAACTAATATTTCTTCTGATATGTACTTTCTTTAATTTATTTGATTCCATGTACAAGCTATAGCCAGTTATTTATAAAGTGCATACTGTTTTTCCCCAAAAATCTTTATTACATTTTCACAAATGCAAAGGCAATCTTACATTTATATAAATAAAAAGCATACAAAATGATACCACTTTAGTTGCAAACAGTTTACATCACAGACATCATTGAAACAACTGTAGTTGCAAACATTATACATCACTTGTAAACTATCCAGTCAATGTTAGCTAAGCATTATATAGCTCATTCAAATCCTGCCTCTTAAACCTCATTCCTGCTCTGCATATATTGTTCCCACAATTCCCATTTTTCCTATGTAGTTTGCTCCTTCCCTTTTCTAAAGACCCCAATTCCAGTTGTTTTATCTCTTTTACTATATTCACTACTTCTAGTAAATTTGGTCTAGACTTTGATTTCTATTTTCTAGTAATTGCTTTTTTGGCAGCCACCATAATTAGACTCAACAAGGCTTTACAATGTCTAGGCAATTTCGATTCTGTAGCATAATTAAAAAAAATCATCTCCCCAGTCAGTCCAATCCGCTCATCCAGCATCTATGACAGAGTGGTCTGCAGAGAATCCCTAAAGTCTGTCAGCTCATTACACTTCCAAAAAATATGTTCCCGGCAACCTCTTTCTTGCCCGTCACACCTCCAACATTTCTATCCACCTGAGGAAAATTTCTTTGGAGTCTACTCTGGGTATAAAAATACCTATGTAAACATTTCCGGGCAAAGATCCTAAATCTCTTTGTGAATTGCTTATCCATTCTAACCTGCATACTGTTTTATGCCATTTTTTGGATACCTTTACTCCTTGTTGAGGTTCAATTAAGCAGTTTCTAGAAAGTCATAACTGGAAGCTAACTAGGTAGTTTTAATTAATATGAAAGTCAAAGAAGAATTAAAGGTGAATATTATGTGTTTTTCCCCAAGTTTCTTGTCATTAGTTAATATATATATATATATATATATATATATATATATATATATACATACATACATACATACACACATGCACACACACACACACACACACACACACACACACACACACACACACACACACAAACACACATATATATATATATATATATATATATATATATATATATATATATATAATAGGCTCCTACACACACACACACACACACACACATATATATATATATATATATATATATATATATATATATATGGGTTCTCTGCATTTTGTCGAATGCTGTTTCTCTGACAAATGCAGGGGGTGTGGTTTAATGTTGATGTTTTGAATAGCTGAGAGGTGGAAATGTCGATGGTGTTAATATTGAGACAGATAAGTAGGGTTGTAGGGGTGAGAGTGTTTGTTTATGTGTATGTGAGTTAAAGTTAGTGTCTGGAATAAGTGAAGGATAGGTGTTGAATGTCTGATCACAAGTTTGTGTGTTTTTGGGTTCTGGTCAGATAAGGTTAGAGAATAGATGTAGTGTTGCTTGTGTGTGTTTGTGAATGTTTGTGTATCTGAGTGTGTCTTGTATAGTGACAGTGTTACCAGAAGGTTTTTATGAAGGTAAGGTGTTGGGTTAGGGTTGAGGGAAGGGGCAGCATTAAATTTAGGGTTAGCACCCATTACTAAGGTGGTGCATGGAGGGGGGGTAGAGTTATCTACTTAAACACATTAACAGATATGGCCTGTTATGTGATGCACAGCATGGTTGTCATAATGTCTTCTGTTCCGTTATTGCCTGGTAATGGCCTCTGCTATAATATTGAATCTTATATTTTACAACATAAATAAGGGACTTATTACTGCAGGTCTTTTGCTGACATGACAAGGGCTTTTGAAATGGTCAACCATACTCTTTTTCTCAATAAACTCAAAAGACTCAACTTTGGAGATGATAATTCTATTTGCTAGGTTTGCAGCATTAGAAATCCATAGCAATGTCTCATCCTCTACTTCTGGTAAACTTAATACAGTTATACCATCGGTGTCTGTGCTAGGTCCTCTTCTCTTGTTAATGATCTCCCCCTAGAATTACCAAATCTTAAATTAATAAAGTAACCAGATGATATACTGCTCCTGCAGTCCAGTACAAGCCACTCTGACCTGAAAACCAAGTTACAGGATATTTCACTCAGTTATGCTTGTGGTCCAGTACTAACAAAGTACTACTTAATCCCAAGAAAACCACTGTTATAATCTTTGCCTCAGTCAAGAACTACCCACTATTTCTCCTATTATCTTTTAACAGATATCAATGGGAACAGAATACCTAATCTCACTAAAAAGAGGTACCTAAGTATAATACTCAGACCTAAACTTTCCTTTACTACATACACAGATTTTGTAATTAAAATCCTTGCTCAGTTAAAACTAGGTAACAAGATCAGTCACCTCCTTTCATCTGCTGTTTGCAGGGCCATTGCTAAAAATATTTTAATACCTTAGCTTGAAAATGACCTTCATTTTCTTGTTATACCCACAATACTTACATAATACAGACTGTTGAGATTAAAATTTGCTAAGAAAATTGTAAATGGCTTTCAGTTCCTCATAGGACCACGGTTCTTCTAAGTACTCTAGTTTACAAAGTGCTAAAACATGGTCACTGCCCACCATTAAGTCTCAAGTTACCTTTACAAGACAACCCTTATGCACTCAGAAGTACACAGGACAACAATTTCACTCTAGTACTTTCTTCATTTAAAACTTCTGTAGGTGAAACAGTCTTTAGACTTGGACCATCTACCTGGAATCACCTGCCTAAAGACACCAACAAGATAGAAACCATTAAAAACTTCAAAGATGCACTTAAAAAGCATGTCTTAACTGAATCTACCTGCAGCTGCTACCATGGCAATGGTTAGGTAATTTACCAATGCATATCATGAATAACAGAATCAATTTAATAAACTTTCTCAGCCTCTTAAAGTGTTATCTTATACACAAATATTTTGCATATAGAAATTTATTTATAAGTGTAATTGCACTGTATTTTATGCATATTTTAACATACATTTTGTATATATTTTTTCTTAATGCAGTCTGACTAAATCTTTAAATCATTAAATCTTACCTTGTGTGGGTTCAGTCTTGCTATTATGCTCTGACTTTTGTTATGTACTCATTTTATGTATACTATTGCTGACTGAAAGACTAATGTAGTCTCTGCACTTTGAGCTTGGGTCATGCCTGGAAAGGTCTGTAGACCAGTTTGGTAAACAAATAGTAAATAAATAAATAGTAAGACACCAAAATAATTTAAATGTTAGCAGATGCTGGTAATGTTTTATTTTTTCTGGTGCAAAAAATACCCTCTTGTAGTTTTTGCAGACTAATGTTTCTGTACGTCATAGAGAACTATCCAGATGGCAATAAAGCAGTAAGGGGCAGCAAAAATGTAAATATGTTTATTAGATGTTGATTATATGCCAAAATCAAACCAGATCTGTCAGTAATATAACTATCATTAAACCCTACTAATGTTCATTCTTTAATAGATAAAAACAATACTCAGTGGTCCATGAAGTATTTTCAATTGCCTTAACAATTTTTTCCTAATGAAGCACCATTTATGTTGCCAATAAACACTGCTAATATATATTTTATGTAATGGATATTTAAAAAATAAACCATGAGAAGCAAGACACTTCAAATACTATGCATTCTGTACTACTAGGGCATACAGCTGTTACTTATTTGTGCAGTATATGGGGAAGCACCCTGCTGAGAATGATCTAGGTATTTTAATACATAACAGATTAGATTGTATTGAACACTGAAAGTATACAGGAATAAAAGCCATGAAACTAATAATCATGGAAGTCTTTTCTGTCCATATCTAGAATAAAATGATAATAATGCCATCATACATATCCATGTTAACACCTCTTCTGGAATATGGTAAAATCAATTGGTATCCAAGATTTAAATGGAATATAAAGGATCCAGGGATAGTATAAAGTAGATGATGATGAAAAAGACTGACTATCCTACAGTTATTGGCTGAAAGCATTAAAGGCCAGGTTCAATAATGCCTACACTAAGTGTTCACGATTAGTATTCAAGAACAATCCTACCACATTGCTTGTGCTTAGTAGTCATTCAGAAATATTAAACTAAGTGTAGATGTAGTCTACACTTTGTGGTAACCTTTATGAATCCCTGTCAATATTTAAAGCTGGAAGAAAATTAGTAGAAAAACTAAAATTAGGAGGAAGAAGGTATGAGTTGCTCATGTTGTCTCCTCACTCAGAATGGTGTACACTTAGTGTAGGCATTATTGAATCCCAGGGCAAATCTAATTACTTCAACAGAGGAGAACTGCAAACTTCATATTGTTGCTAAATGAAAGAACCAGATGACATTATACCCAGGAGATCCTATCTTTTGAATCAGCACTGATAAAAGAGAAAAGAAACAAAACTGGATAACTAATAGGCCAGTATTTTGCATGTGAAAAATTATTAGCAATAATAAGGCATGCATCTTATAGGGTTCCTATCCCCACATATTACACTTGACAATATGAGTCCCAGCATTTTGGCAAACAAGATGAAACTCTTTGTTTTACCTGTAAAGCATTTCCCCAGTGATGTGGATTCCACACACCAGCTACTTACTTACATTACTGCAGGCAAATACAATAATGCGATTCGCTAAAAAACACTTTCAGTGACCATGGTTTCAAGCCTTTATTTATTTATTTTTTCCGGACAGCAATCCCCCTGCACCCACCGCCATCCCCAACTTATATATATATATATATATATATATATATATATATATATATATATATATATATATATATTTTATATATATATATATATATATGTATGGGTCTACCTGAAAACACCAACATGCAAAAACACTGACAACAAAATCATCGACACCACAAAACTGAAAGTTCAAAAACACGAAACTTCACATGCCCGACAAACCACAATCCCGACAGTCAACAAACAAAACAAATCCCCTGTCCAAAAAGCCCACACACAACACAAACACACCAAAAACCTTACAAACCTACACTAAAGCTTACAAACACAACTATCTATGCACTAACCTTAACCCAAACCCTAACCCTAAGGTCCGTCACTATCACACACTCACCTAACCCACGCCCTAACCCTAACCCTAACTTACTTAACCTGCCCTTAACCCTAAAGTCTGTCACTATTGCACACTCACCTGACCCGCGCCCTAACCCTAACTCACTTATTCTGCCCCAAACCCTAAAGTCCATCACTATCGCACACTTACCTTACTCGAACCCTAACTCTAAAGTCCGTCACTATTGCGCACTTACCTTACCCGCAACCTAACCCTGCCTTCCGTCACTACCGCATACTTACACACTAGCACTCGTTTGACATGTCAGTGTTGTCAGCATCGGGATTTTCAACTGTCGGTCATCTCTGTTGTCGATCTTCCGGTGTCGGTGTTCTCATCATTGGCATTTCCAGCTTTCGGCGTTATCAGGTAGACCTATATATATATATATATATATATATATATATATATATATATATATATATATATATCCTGAGGAAAACATTTATGGACGTGGCCGTTCGTGGTTTACAGCATTTGCTGAATATGTGTCGATTATTATGTGTTCGAAGAAGAGGCTGTTCTATCACACAATATAGACCCGAGATATATATATATATATGTATATATATATATATATATATATATATATATATATATATATGTATGTATATACACACACACAGACACACACACACATATACATGTGTAAACCCATGGTCACACAGCAGTGAAGAAACCCCTTTTGGTGATGATACTGCAGTCTTGGACATGATATATATCCCTTTTATCACCACTTGTACTTTTTCAGCTCCAGTTATCACAGCTAGGGTCCTTGCCATTTCAACACGTCTTCAGTTTGCTTTTTTTTTCATAAAAATGTGTTTTTTATGAAAATATGATGTGCCACTTTAGTCTTAACCTACAGCTACCATGTACTTATGCATGATGTATTCTTTGATGTATGCTTTTCTTTATGTTTCTACCCTGTAAATAATGCAATCTTACAGAAGTTATCAGCAAGCACCATTGTTATTTATACTCTGGGTTATGAGTAATAAGAATATACTAAGGTCAGTGTTTCATGTATCCTTAATAGAGCTACTGAATAACCATTATTAGTCATATCTTAGACTTGCAGAAATTCCATGTATGCAATTATTCCATGCCACAAAATAATAGCATGGTATTTGTTTGTCTCCCTCTTTCACACATTAACTGATTCACTGACAATCCCTCCCCCATTAAATGTTGTTCTCCAATAATCACAAGTGCCATCGGACTGAATCATTATTGTAGATGCTTCTAAAATTATTTCTAGTTTGTATTGAATATAAATGGAGAGAATATATAATAAATGCTTAGCATTTGTTTCATGAACAGGCATTTTAATACTGTTCATGTTTATTCTGCATTTAATGGGGTTTTAACCAGTTGTAATCCATTGTGAGTGAAAAAGGGGTGTACATTAGTAAGTATGCTTCAACCTGATGCAGAGAGACAAAACCATTTATGGACTGAAGGTGAAATACCTTTTATTAACTGATAGCCTGCCAAAATTTCAAGCATTTACAAACCCAGATAACGCAATAGCTTACGTGAAATTATTCACAGAAGCTCTGTACAGTCATGTCAGTGACTACATAGAGATGGTTGGCCTACCAGATGTAAGCCCAAAACTAACTTAAAAAAAACAAAACAAGCTGATGGAATCCAAAATTAAACAGGTTGTACAACAAAAGAAAAAAGTTATAACCTACATATGGAAGTGTAATGCTACAAATTATAAAAGGTCTCTCATCAAACTGAATAAACAGCTAACAGGACTAATTAAGTTCAACAAAACACATTTTGAGGTAAAGATAGTGTCCCAGATAAAGGACAACTATAACGCCTTCTTCAGCTGTTTCCAGAACCTCAAAGACAGCACACATGAGTGTGTTGAACTGCTGGTAAATGAAGCCACATTCATGGAACTGGGAAATAATAGCAAATCTTCTGGCTGACAAATTCAGCTCCAACTTTATCCTCCTCTCACCGCCAGCCACCCCCAAAGGAAATACCATCTAACATAACCCCTCCAGCTATCAATAGGGAGCAGGTATTAGATGCATTCCTCTCAACCTCCTAGAGGAAAAGATCTGGAAAAAGCCATAAATACTGGGGGAATAAAAGCCCAAAATAGGGACAATTTTTAAATATTGTTCTTACAAACTTAGAAAGTTGGTAGTATAACATTTTTTTCTTTAGCATGAATTTTCTGAAGGGTATGAAGTCTTAAACTAAATTTTTTGTCATTATTTTCTGTCTTCAGTATTTAATGACTTGACAATTATTTGCCCGAAAACCACATTTTTATGAAAAATGCACCAAAAATATGAGGCAAAAAATCTGTACATTCTGTGAAAATCTGTACAGTTGAGAGGTATGCTTAGATGCATTCTCTTAGTCGAAGAATACAGCTTCGATGGGCCCTGATACTATCCCAGGATGCCTCTTAAATAGCCTGAAATATGACCTGTCAGGGCCACTGGAGCACTATTCAACCATAGCTTGTGAACAGACTTCATGCTGTGCAAATGGAGGACTGCATTGGTCATCACTCTGCAGAAGGGCGGGCCATCAACAGATTGTAGGAACTACAGACCCATTAGTCTGACTAGTCTCATGTGCAAAGCTATGGAAAGAATCATGGTAATGATTATCAGTAACATGGAAACCTTTAGACGCTGGTCCCAACTCTTTTTGGTTTTATCAAAGGCCACTCATGTCTTCTGAACCTAGTGGACTTCTGTGAATATGTCTCCAAGGACGATAGTAAGGAAATTATTTTATGTTGCGCAACTTATAAACTTATATGGCATCTAGGTCCAAGGAGGTCATTGTTCCACTGTATTTAGCATTCATCAGACCTATCATTGAATACAATGAACCCTTTGGTATGTACCTAGCCAGGCACATCCAGCAAATGGAATGTCCGCAGAGGTTCCTCATTAAAAGAATACAAGGGCATGAGTAACATGTCCTATGCAAGCTGCCTCAAAGGCCTAACTGTGTATTCTGTCACCTACAGACTGGAGGGGCAATCTATGCCTGGCATACAGGGCATTGTTAGAATCCACCCTGAAGGATCGCTTGCATATCTACAAAACAAGCAGCACCAGAATTACCCTTTCTGAATACTTAAACCTTACCTGTGATATAAACAGGACCTGGTGCAGTGGCGGATCCAGGAATTTGCAGAAGGGGGGGGGGGCGCAGTATAGAAAGAAGACATTTGCAGCATGTGGAAAGTAGATGAAAGCAGTGGGGGCTGTAGAAAGAGGACCAGCTACAGCTGCACTGACAGCAGGTGTGGAAATATAGCAGTGTACATTCAGCTGTACATCCTTATAGTGCAGCTGTGATACTGTAAGTAGGTAACTGTTATCTAGCAAACATCAAATTTAAAGGTAGTACCAGATATTTCAAGGCATGCCTGGGAGTGACGTCTGGTCATTTATGCCAAGCCATAGTCCCTTTTCATGATGATATGGCTTGACATATGCATTATGATAGCCTAGGGAATAGTGCCACTGAAGATGATGTGACCACAGCAAGTATTGATAATGCAGGCATTGTAACCCGGTAACCCCAGATATCCTATTAACTGGTGACTCCACTGTCTATTAAATAGGTGTGCATATCACTGGGCAGTGTAAAGAAGCTTCTGACAGTGCCATGTCTGCCTGGAGGCAAGCTTAGGGACCTCAGCTCTGATTAAAACTAGCTATGACATGGTCATTGTTCATGATGCAGTCAGACTTAGAAAGTCCTTCCTCTTACATGTGCAATAGGATGGGGTAAGATTATCAAATATCCTAACAAGCACAGGAAAATGACACCTGCTTAGTGAAGTCTTCTCATCACCTCATGCGGCACCTGAATACTGCAATATAACATTGGTATTCAATCAGAGGCTAAGGGCATGGTGTCATAGAGAGGAGATTCACTGCTTTTCTCTGTTTATAGAGTATTTTAATGTCAATACATTACTGAAATAAGGTTCAAAATGCACATTATAGATTCCAGTGTATACTTCCTTTCACTGAATCTTGTTTGTTGCACTGGGAACTTATGTGGACATTGACTGGCAAGTGTCTATTGTTATAAGAAAGCCCTTCTATATTGCACAGCTTATAAACAAAGGGATTGTGTCTAGATCTAGGGATGTCATTGTCCCCTTTACTTTTCCCTCATTAGGCCAATCATTGAATATAAGGCCACATTCAGCATGCATTTGTCCAGACACATGCACTTACTAGAACACACAGAAATACCTTACTAAATTTAAACAATGCCTAAACAACATATCCTACATGGACCGGCACAAAGCCCTTTTACTATACTTGGTATCCTACAGACTGTGAAGAGGTGACATGTGTCTGGCATATAAGGCATCCTTTGATCCAGTATTGATGGATTTACTGCACATCAGCAAGTCAAATGGCATCAGAAATACTCAGTGTAGAGATCTAAACATCTTCTGCAACATCAGCAGAACAGTTTTGAGGGACAGGTATATCTTGCAGAGAATAACACTGCTATGGAACAGACTCCACATTCACATAAAACAAAGTTCATCCCTGTCCAGTTTCAAGTGCAACTTAGATCTGTGGATGGGAAACAGAAGGTTTACCCCAGGACTACCCCCTGTACTACTACTAATGGACAAAAGCAGCTCCTAAATGTTTTATTGTATGCATGGGTGCCCTCAAATTATCTATGGTACGATCCTAGTTATTATCATTAGGGGTAATATACAAGTAATGACCATGGGAATGGGTAAGGCCAATCTCTAACAAAATGGGATAGGATAGTTTGAGTACAAGAATGGAAACTGGCTCACTGACATTTCCTGGCCAGAACAGCATAGACTGCCGCATTGTCAAGAGATAGAAGAAGACTGTTGCTTCAACAAATTTGCTGCACTGTGCCTTGGTCATCACCCACTCAGCCATTAGGGCTACAGATAGCACCAATGTGTTTTAAGTGGGTGGGCAGGACCTTTGAGTACACTATGGAATGATACAAGTGAATGGGCAGAAAGGACATTGCTGCAGCAACATTCATATGGACAGAGAGAGAGAGAGAGAGACAGTGTGACACTGAGGTTTCTTATGGGGGGTTGCTTATTTATACATAAAAGGTTTTCCACCATTGCTGAGTTCTGAAACATACAGCACAGCCATGACAAAAGTTCCTATAGAACAGTTGTATGTAGAATGTCAGGAAAAAAAGGAGAGCTCATCATAAAAAAGAAACACCTGAACATTCCTTCTAACACATATTGACATCAACTTTCCCCACATCTATATAAGTCTTATAAAAGCTACTAATGTTATAATGGGGAAGAGGACTGAGCCATCTCCCGTAACTACGTACACACATAGACACACACACACACACACACACACACACACACACACACACACACACACACACACACACACACACACACACACACACACACACACCCACACACACACACACACACACACACACACAAAATAAGCACCTTAAATGCTTCTCATTGCCTGGGCAATTGCTAGACACTGACTCTTCAGTTTCATTCCTGCACCAGTACCTCCCAAACAAGCTTTAATATATTGTTGGACAACTGCAGTTTGTCCATACTGCTAACTGTAACCAAAATAGACATACACACACACACACACACACACACACACACACACACACACACACACATACACACATGCAAATGCACATGCATGCACACACACACTGCTTTATTCATATTCATAATATAATGCAAGGAGGAACTTTAGTGAAATCCATCAAAAGGTTCCTAGACAACTGACTACGTGATCTCTCTTAAGTGGAAATTATTTATATATAATGCAATGTTGTACAGCTAGTGTTCCCAGTACAGGGACAACGTTAATTACAACAATTTTATTTTCCCTATTTTCATTTATCATCCCCTTTCTGAAAATTTTAAATAAAACCTAGCAAAGAGGCATAAACTATACTCTAACAACCAGCAGAAAGTATACTAAAATGCATTAAAGATTCAGTGACAAAATGACCAAAATGAAACAAACCACATTCTGTAAACATTTTAATATTTTTCATTAAACCAAATCTTATCAAATCCAATATTTACAGAGCTGTATTGTTAAGCATTCAAAAATAACTCTCTGAAGTAATAATTCCTTGCCTGGCTTTAAAGGGAAAAACATCAGATTTGTAGCGTTGCAGACTGGCACATTTTCCAGTACCAGTCCTGTTCCTTTTAACAGCATATCAATGAAAACCAGGAGCACCATCTCATGTACAAACAGACATGTCTTCCATCTTTGAACATTCAACAGAGAAGAAACACAACATGGTCTAGATAGACTCCTTTTACAGTTCACATGTAACTTTATGTTCTTAAAAAAATGAAAAAAGGATCCAGACCACAAATGAAGGCGTAAAAAAGCTTTATGTACTAGCGCTTTCGTCTAAAAAAGACTTCTTCAGATACAAAAAACACAGGTGCTACAAATAACTTATCTAATTCCTCATGGAACCTCCAATTAAAATTTAAAGAAACACTGGCAATAAACTGAGACAAAATGTAAAATATAAAACATAACACATGGTGAAAATCTGAAGATATATAAGTTATTTGTAGCACCTGTGTTTTTTGTATCTGAAGAAGTCTTTTTTAGACGAAAGCGCTAGTACATAAAGCTTTTGTACGCCTTCATTTGTGGTCTGGATCTTTTTTTCATTTTTTCAGTGTTTTTTCGTTTTGTGAACTTTATGTTCTTAGACAGACTCTATTTAAATCCTATAACTTCCTTTCCATGAAACCAGCTGGATCATTGTCAAATGTGGCTCTAGGCGGTGAAACAGACCAATACATCCTGCCATACCAGTATTCCATTATTTGGCAATTTCTCGTCGGTTACCATAAAACATTGTTCAAACCTGTCACTGTGCAAACTATTTTCTTCTTTACTTTTACGATGATCACAGAGATTTGGATTTAAATTAAAACCTCTCTCTCTCAGATTTTACAGCAAAAAGTCTGGCAGCCATTTGTTGAACTAAACAAAACAGTCTCACATTGAAAACAGACAGCATGAACAACAGTAAACTTCTTTTCCCTTAACTCGCATTTATTGAAAATCCATCTGGAAACCCATTAAACTGTACAAGACCTTTTGGATTCTTAAGTCATCTCTAGAAACATGGTTAATTAAATCTCAGCTAGTAGAAAAAGGTAAAAAAAGTTGATACTGTTCTACCTTATACAAGAATCAGTGTAAAAGCCATGAAAGACTCAATTTTCAGCATTAGAAAATGCATCTTTTTATCTACTTTTGTTGAATGGGGCTGTCTGACTGATATGATAGGCAATAGAAGGAGGATACAGGAAGGCAAACTGGGCATGCTGCAACAGACAAACAAAAAAGGTGGAAACAGTATGTAGACAATGAGCTATACTTATAGTGATTTGGAGCAGCTACCATTCCATTTTTAACCACCTTTATAGAGAATGGGCAAACTATACATCAACATCATGATTGGAGAATGAAAGGTCTCCAGCAAGGCATTAATGTACAAGTAATGCCTGCTAAAAAATAAGTCTGCAGCATCTCGGCAGCATATCAAGCTTTTGTGGAGCTTGAACAGAAAAAAATAACGGCCACCATTATTTTACACTCACTAAGCAGTGCTTTAGCTGTTTAGTGAGCGTAAAATAAGAAAGAAAAGAATAAAAAAAAGGATGTGTGTGTGCCTATGTCTGTGTGTGAGATTGTATGCATGTATGAGTGAGAGAGAGAGAGATCGACTGAGCTATTATTTTACACTTTTGCTGTTTAGCGAGTTTAACAAAATAAATGAAAAAAGTGTGCGTGTGTGTGTGTGTGTGTGTGTGTGATCGACCTTTCCCCTGGCAGCATCATTTAAGAAATTTCCGTACCTCTTAGCACAAGAAATCTGGACAGAGAGAGACAAAAAAATGGGGGAACAAAAGACAGAAAATAGGGACAGATTTTAAATATTGCTCTTATAAACTTAGAAAGCTACTAGAATAACAGGGTTCCCATTAGCATGCATTTTCTGAAGCAGAGGTGTGTGTGTGTGTGTGTGTGTGTGTGTGTGTGTGTGTGTGTGTGTGTGTGTGTGTGTGTGTGTGTGTGTGTGAGAGAGAAAGTGGGTGAGATGACTACTGGGAGCAGCAGAGTAAAGAGTACTGAAAAAATCTGGATAAAGCCTAAAATAAAGGAGGAGCAAAGGCTCTAAAATAGAAACAGATTTTAATTATTGCTCTTATAAAATTACAAAGTTGCTTAAGTAAAAGATTTGTGTTAGCATAAATTTTCTGAAGGAAATAAATAGAAGTCTGCAACTCAAATGTATGTCATTATTTAGTAATGTCAATCTCCAATGACTGCAAACGAACCAAACAATTTAGGAGTAAGAGACCAAAACTTAAAGTAAATACCTGATTATTTTTTAAAGTGTTATATTTTAGATGTAAAATGCTTCCTCCAACTCCATTAACATATACTACAGCAAGTTTGAAACATTAGGCGGAGGAAGTATTTTACATCAACAATATACTAAAAAATAATAATAATAAAAAAGTTAAACGCAACACTTTTACAGATAGCCCATTCTCTAAGAGCAATAATGCCCTCCATGGTGTGTGTTAATATGCAATTAATGCCCTACCATGGGTGTAGAGGCCCTCCGCCTGTGACATCAGGCCTCATAACACACTTGGCAGGCATTAATTACACATTAACACAAAACCCTGTCAGGCATTATTGCTTGCTTACTAAATAATCACTTGTGATACATTTATATAAAAGTAATCAAACCATATTAGTACATTCACATTTACAAATGTTATACATTATATATATTGTTATATGTCATATAATCAAAGCAACATTACATAAACTGTTCCTCCTCCAAAACATATTTCTGCATGTATTGTTCCCATTATTTCCATTTTTCTTTGTAATTTACTCCTACCCTTTTCTAAAGATCCCACTTCCTGTTCTTTTATCTCTGTTATAATATTTACTATGTCAAAAATAGTTGGTTTAGATTTTAATTTCCATTTTCTACTAATTGCTTTTTTTTTTGGCAGCCACCAGATAAACCTCTACATCTTTGACCAGGTATACGTAGCTGTATTGCCCCCAATAGCAAAATTCAACACTGACATCTGGATAGAGGCAGAACTAGCTGAGCTGTGCACCATTTAGTTGTGTAATCTATTTTCTTCAAATAATGTCCACTGTGGTTGCCCTGTGGAGTTTCAACAGTCCCCATATAGTCTTAGCATTCTAGGGTAGAGAAAATATGATTGATGCTTGTAGAACCATAAGGAATAATAATAATAATAATAATAATAATATTATTATTATTATTATTATTATTATTATGAAACCAGTAGCACTTTTAGTCGAATTCTGTACAAAGACTGCAAAGCAATGTTTAGCACTGCAGTCTGAGTGGTAAGAGTGAAAACATGCACTTGCTAAATGACCTGATAGTAAGATGCATTGTTAAAATAAACTGGAGCTTTGCATCAACAGACCTTTTCTAAACAAAAAGATGCATGAAACTCTCACGCACAGGAATACTGACTAACTTTTATCCCCAACACTTTGTCACAAAATCAAACATTTTATAAAGAACATGGCAAGATATCAGGGAAAGTCAGAGACATCTTGCAAAAACAGGGACAGCTGAGCTGTATATTGATATTTCTGCTGCAAAATACCCAGTAAAGCACCTTCTTTTATTTTTTTTTTTTCCTTTTTGTTAGACCAAGCAGACTAATGAAAAAGTATCTGTGAAATAGTGGAGTCGCGCTACCGCAATCATGATTGGCAATCGGGAACAACAATTTTACTTTAAATTTACCTTAAAAAAATTTAGATGACAAGACTCAGCACCCAATGCCAGACTTTCTTGTTTAGCTGACAATTTATGGACCTCCCATGGTTCTGTTATTTCACTGAGACATTGTAATTTGCCTGATTGTTCCTAAAAGAAAATTACATTAAAAAAGAAAAAAGATTATCAGATGCATGCAGCACCCACAAGTATGTGAGACCGATCACACAAAAGCTCAGTCAGTTAATGCTTTTACCAAGAATACTGCAATTCAGTCTTTTATATTAAAACAATAGTGCAGACACAGTGTGAAAGTATATTTACAGGTGGGAAAATTGCTCCTGTGACAATCATGTTTATTTGACGCAATATGCCTCCACTCATTGTGAATGAAGAATACTACCATTAGGTTTTGTTCAACTGGGAAAGGAAAACAATACCAGGAATATCAGTAACTGCATACTTAAAGAAATGAAGGTAGATGGTGGGACAAAAAAATATGAAGCATGCGTAATGGGAGGTTCTTCCTGAGTAAAGTTCAAAGCAGAACGAACGCCCTGTTTATAGAAACTAAAAAACAAAAAAAAAAAGGCAGAAAGGAAAGACAGTTTTCTTGTTTTTAAAAGAAAAGTTTTGCAGTGATACAATAAAAAATGTTGCCAAAGCATTGGAACTTTGACACTCTCCCTTTTAACTCTTTCAGAAGGTATTTTTTGTTGTTTTTGTTGTTTTAATTAGCAGGTAGTTTTCTTGGACGCAGCAGCAAAAAGGGGGTGACGCGCACCCCTGTGCCAGAGCCTAAATCCACCATTGTGGTGGACAGACAGGTATGTATCCCAGAGACTACCCTTTCTCTGGAACAGGCTCCCCCATCCATGTGAAACAGAGTTCCTCCCTAACCCAATTCAAGTCTAGCTGGACAACTGGATGAGGAACAGGAAATTCATCACAGGCTTGGCAGCTACGTCTCTAATGGACATAGGCAGCCTGTAAATGTTTCATCTCTCAAGCCCCTGCTTACCCTTATCAAAGGTAACAGAGCTTGTCAGAGATTGCGGGTGCATGGTTAGGCTTAAAAAGGCTGTATTGGTTATTAGCCTAGTACGTACCTATGAAACTATGAACCTGTGCTGATAAGGTCAATAAAAAGGCTGAAACATGCATGTCCACAGATAGTGGGGTGTGGCTTTATTAGCCTGAATGTAGCCAAAATGACTTAAAAAGTATAAACTCATGGGCATTTAGAAGCCGTGTAGCTGAAACACTTGATATCCTTAAGGGGTCATTTTCATATATTCAGTAACTCAAAGAAGCTGTGTAATCCATGCAGACTGATAAAACCAAGAAACTAATAGAACTCCACAGTGTCCAAAGCTCCAGGCATTGAAATTCACACAAGTTTTTAATGAAAAATAACAGTGTTAAGCACTTTCATCCATCCACATAGACTTCATCAGAAGTACAATGGATTTAAAAATCCCTCCTTTTAAACAACCCCTCGTTGCACATTTGAATTAAGTAATCAATCAATTTAATTAACCACTGTACCTCTTAAAGAGACACGTATCTTAAAAAGTAGAAGTTGAAAATCCCTTAAAAATATTTTAAAACAATAAATAGATTAATAAAATTGGTCAACCTTGTTAGCGAGATAGTCAATAATCTAAACCTGCCCCCTGGTTCTGATAATATAGATACAGTGAACTATTATGATTACTCTTATACAAATGAAGCCCCTTTAGGGACCCATTATGTACAAAGGCAACATTGCTGAGGCAATTTTGGATTTAAAGCTTTTTACTAGAAAATTTAATTTGTCCTTTCTTAACAGGGATAAAACTAACTTTCTGGTTATACAGTCTTTAAAGAAAAAAGTGCTTTTACCCTCCTGCTACACAAAGTGTTACACACCTTTGAGAAGGCATGTGAAAGAGACCTTATGCTTTATATAGTGGTAAAACTGGGAACTTCTATAATGTGACTTGTGAAGAATGTTCCTTGTTAGAAGATTTGTCGAGAGATAAATCTATTAGAGTCATGAAACCCGACAAAGTTTGGGGGGTTACGATAGCAATGCAAATGGTTTACTTTAACAAAATTTTCAACATGCGTCTTGATAATACTCGCTATACGGTGGCATCCAGGAATGAAATTAATGTATCTTATATAAAGACTGATTTGTGTTAGAGGATGCCCTTCTTCAAGGGGTTATCATCCCTGATACTTATGATTTATTATCTAACAAAAATCCATTAATTCCTGCTGCGTTTGGTTATCCCAAAAGTACACAAAAATGTGGTAGATCCACTGTGTTGGGTATTAGTGGCAGCGCAAGGTTAAAAAACCTATCTTTTAGTTGTGTATATAGATAGGAAATTGAAAACTCTATTAAATCAAAACCCACACATTTTACATTTCTCTTGGGATTTTTTGCCAAAGTAAATGTAGATGTTTGTAAGGAGCAAACATGTTTTTTGACCATAGACAGAGTATATTTATTTTCTTGTATTCCCCACGAAATGGGTTTATAGTTTTTTTGAGGAAATACATTTAGAATGCCAATTTTTTGATGTTATTGAAACCTGTTTTTTGGTCAGATTAATGGACTTAGTGTTGACTGATCATTTTTTCTATTTCGACGTAGAATATTGCAAACAAGTTAGTGGGGTGGCATTGGGGGCAGCTTATGCCCCAATTATTGCTAATATAATTGTTATATTGGGAGAAAACAATGTTTTTAATTATAGATTTGCTTTGCTATGGTCCTTTTATGTTAGATTTTTGGATGACATGTTTTTTATCTGTAAAGGTGACCCTTTGGAAATAGAAGTATTCCTGAATTATTTGACTTGTACAACAGAATTTATGAAGTTTACACACAATATGAATGTACAAGTTGTACATTTTCTAGATGTCCAACTTAAGTTAGAGAATGATGGGTTAGTGTCTAGCATATACAGGAAGGAGACTTTTTTGAACTGTTACCTTCACTATAATAGCGAGCATCCTATGTACTGTAAGAAAAACTTAGTGAAAGGCCAATTTATTAGAGCTGCCAGAATTACCTCAGAAAAAGATCTTTTTGGGAGAGATTTAAACAAAATGACCTCGATATTTTTGGATAGGGGATATCCCTTAGACTTGTTAAGGCCACTGAGGAAGGAAGTTGAGGAGAACAGGGGGTCAAAATTCTCATGCATTTTGGGTAAACCAGATTTACTAAAGAGAATAGGTTTAAATAAACAACTGAGCTCTGAAAACTTTCAACAAACCATGGCTATAATATATGATGGTTTAAGTTACAAAGTAAAAAACATTTTTCAGAATTGGGCTATTTTGAAAATGGAAAATGAACATTACCACCATTTAGGGGAGAAACCTTCCTTTATTTGCAAATTACATAGGAATATCAAGGAGGTTTTAGAGAAAGGCAAACAAACAACAAGGATAGGAACTACTAAATGTGGTAGGTGTAATTATTGTCAATATATTATTGAGAAAGATGAGGTCACTCTGAATAATGTTTTTCAAGGAACTATAACATTTAGGATAGGTGACTGTAACTCTGCAGGGTTGGTACATTTGACTTTTTGTAATCAATGCTTTTCATTCTATGTGGGGAAGACAGAGAAGAAACTTTCCAAAAGGATTTATGAGCATTTATATGATGTGAGAAAAGCCAACCACAAAAATGCACTGTATAGACACTCTTGTTCATGCGTTGGTTTTAAGAAATTTTTTTTGGCATTTTAGAAATTATTTCACAGGATGCCAGAGGAAGAGCTCAGGAAAACCATATAGAATACAAGGAACTTCTCTGGCAACTTAGACTGGATGCTACACAAAAACAGGTGTCAATGATTATATTTCAGTTCATTCTATATTAAGAATAAGAGAAGCAAAACTGTGATTTTACTGTATGTTTTAATTAGTTACAAGGTTCTCCAATTTTATTAATCTAAATTAATTTAAATGTGCAACAAGGGGTTATTTAAAAGGAGGGATTTTTAAATGAATTGTAATTCTGATGAAGTTCAAGAGGATGGATGAAAGTGCTTAACTGTTATTTTTCAATAAAAACTTGTGTGAATTCCAATGCTTGGAGCTTTGGACACTGTGGAGTTCTATTAATTTCTTAGTCATTTGCATATATCCCATGGACTTCCATTACAGGAGATTTAAGGTATCACACAGACAAAACTGTAGCTAGGCCCTGTTTTTCTTGTAGTTTTTACTGAATGGTTTGATTGGGTGACCTTTTTACCCTTTGGTTTGGTTGCTGGTTGGGATATCCTGCAGGCATCTTAATGTTTATGGGCATCAGCTAGGTTTAAAGAATCTGTGTTTCTGAAGTAAAGCCAAACTATTCACTTATGCCATGCTGATGAAATCAATAAAAATACTGAAACATGCAACTCCACAGCTATTGCAAAAAAATCCATTGTCATCCCTTTTGTCCACCGTGGTTAAGAATGGCCTTCTATGTTGTACATCTCATAAGTAAGGGCATTGCATCCAGAGCAAAGGATGTTATAAATCCCCTGTACTCACCCATCATCAGACAACTAAGCGAGTACAACACTCCCTTCTGTATGTACCTCACCAGACACCTGCAGCAGCTGGAGAGACCTCAGAGGTTTCTCATCAAGAAAATTCAGGGCCTTCAACACATGACCTGCATGGACAGACTGAAGGATCTGTCACTGTACTCTGTATCTTATAGGCTGCTGAGAGG
This sequence comes from Protopterus annectens, assembly GCF_019279795.1. NCBI lineage: Eukaryota > Metazoa > Chordata > Ceratodontiformes > Protopteridae > Protopterus > Protopterus annectens. The sequence goes on from NC_056729.1 coordinate 208,262,774, forward strand.
TAACTTGTGCCTTGCCTATCTCATGCCCTAAAACTCTGTACAAATAACATTTATACCTGAAGCATCTCAAAAACATTTTTTGAACTTTTTCTTCAGTGCTGCTACTGTAATGCATAAATATTACTCAGTGTATATAATATAAGTGTTTATCTTTCACATTCGTTATCAGTCTATATGATTTCATTTTTTTTTTACATTATGCTATTTTGTGAACACTTTTTTTCTGTTATATATCTAGTCTAACAACCTGCATTTTGTTAGGTGATCATATAGTCTATATAAATAATGTCTGTTTTCCAGAGCTTTTCTCTCCGGGCCTCTGATAATGGGCAGTCAGACTATCCTAGTAAACAAATTTCAAATAAATACATAAATTAACATATTTTCTTACAAAAAAAAAATCACAAAAAGATTGGCATTAAGAAGGGTATATTTGAGCACTAAAGTTCAGCCGTGATAAGAAGCAGCTTTCTGTGCCAAGGGTACAGTGTTTGAAGCTGGTTCTGTTATTGTATTAATTCTTTTAAGTGACTTAGGTAATATTTAAAGAGTCCCCCCAATAAATCTTTCATGCTGCAAACTCTCCAGTTGTTCTATTTTTTCAAAGTGACATGATCTTTTAAATTCCTTGGTGTCTAGTGTTCCTCCCCAGTATTTCAGTATTTGGTTATTAGTTAAAGGGGGGATTAGTGGTGTGGCACCCCCCTCACAGACACTCATCATAGATCAGCCCCCTTACCTGTCCCCTTCTCACACATTCACCCATCATTCATGCACACACACACTGACCCATCCTTACACACACGTACATACATATACCTACCCTATATATCCCCTAAATAACTCCCTACTGTGACCACCTAGACAAGCACAAAGCACCTTCTCCACTCACACACACTCATCTGTCTGCATACATGTACATGCACACACACACACATGCACACACTCCGTCACACATGCACACACTGCCTCACACATGCATTTGTACACTAGCCTTTTTGGTACTTACCTGTTACACAGTCTCATCCATTAAAAGTAGTGCATTATTGCAAACATATGGATGAGTTAAATAACTCATCTGGCTGAGCTAACTAACTCATCTGGCCAAGCTAACTTACTTGGCTGGCTGAGCTAGCTTACTGAGCCGAATGATTCTTTGAGTCACATGGCTGCATAAATGCCTTAACACAAGCATTCTGGGAAGGGCACATGGCTAAACAGCATAGGCTGCTGCTTCCCTGGAATGCTCATTAACCTGGAGCTTGGCCTATTAGGCAGTCCACTATGGTGATGCTACAGTTGGTGTAGAATAACTGTGGATAGCTTGTTTCTGAACTGGAAAGGGTTGCTACCAACTGGGAAACAGCCACATTAGAGCTTACTGCTGAAGTAGCCCCTTCTGAATCCAAGGGTATGCCTTTTATTTCTTATCTTACCAGAACAGGTGTATGGCATATATGAAACTATAATGAAACCAAATGCTAAATTCCAGGCTGTGTTACATAGGTAAACTTCTACTTTGAACAGCCCCAAAGCCTATGAAAATTCATGTCAGAAAGAAGAAGACTTAAATGTATTATAACAGACTGAAGGCATCACCTGTATCATGCCATATAGTCTGTCTTTGTCTGGATCTAGGGTCACACTGAAATCTCCCCTCTGATTTCCTTGACATTTCTTCTCAGCTGTTCCATTCTTTCAAAGAATGAGTTGATAAATCACTAACATCCCTATTTGATATAGAAGTGTTTCTTAGCCTAAAACCCTACCTTAACATATTATCCATGTGCATTCTCCACGTTCATCACTTATTCTGTAATCAGTTGCAACCCTCTCCTGATTATTGCCATCATGGCTACCTCATTTCTCCCTTTGGGTATTCTTGGGAGTAGATTTAGATTTTCCCATTCTTAACCTTCAGTTTTGTCTCTTGCAATATTACTGTATGTGTGTACTATATCGCTTCTATACCTCTTCATTTTTGCATGATTTTTTTTCCTTTTGATTGTGAAGGTAGACCCACTTATGTTCCAAGTCAGCACTTAAGTCACCCCACCCCCTTTAGCCTGTTCATATCCCCTCCCTGGTGACTCCACAACCCCTGGCTCTTGTTACCAAGCTGGAGTCTTCCCCCTTTGATATTTGCTTATGCTTTTTTCCTATGTTTTTGTTAGTCTGCTGTCTCTGTAACATGGCTTTCTTTTCCTCCTTCTTGAAATCACCTTGTCTTCTGCCACCATTATTTTAAACATGTTTTGCTTCCTGTCTTCTACTTTGGTATCCTTGAAATCACTTTTTCTGTATTTGCTTTTCTTATTACTTCTTTGTGTTTTCTTACTTGCATCATCATGGCATATGTGTAGTTGAAGTTCTTTTTAATTTATGCCACCATGTGTCCCAGAGGTCTGTATTAGATAATCGAACTTTCAAAAGTTCGACTGTCATATGGTCAACACCATATGATCAAACTTTTAAAAGTTTGAAAAATCTAATAAAAAAATAAACTGCACAAATAACCTACCTGAATGTTTTAAGAAGGGTTTGAAAATCTAATAAAAAAATAAACTACACAAATAACCTACCTAAACATTTTAAGAAGGGGGGGCAAGCCCCCCTGCACCCCCCACACCTCCTGCTTTTTAAATATACCAATTCTGAGATCGCACTACAGTGCAGAAAAGGGAAATCTTCCCATTCTGCACTGTACGGAGATCTCAGTTAAAATGTTCGAATTTTCAAAAATTCTATCATATGGTGTCGACCACATGACAGTCGAACTTTTGAAAGTTCGATTATCTAATATAGATCCCTGACCCAGTACTTGCATTATCGTCAGACATTAGTTTGTGCAACCTTTTACATTCATAAAGATAAGAGAGAAAGAAACAAGAAAAGTAATGAAATAATTCAAAGAAAAGAATGTTAGCACATTGTTACTCATACCAGATTGCTATGTTATCACTCTAATGTGCTAGAGATGTTTAAGCTATTCAGTTTCTGTCCATTAATGCACTATTTTGTGCAGTTTTAATAACTATCCCATTCAGTTGTAATGATATTTCATTGACAAAGATTTTCTTCAGCTCATCACATTTTTGTTATGGCAGTTTGCATTTCTCCCCTGCCTTTCACAGTTTAAGTTTTCTTTTATATTTGTTTCAAAAGTTATTGATACAGATATTAACTGAACATATATTGCAATTTAAGCTTGTAAGGCAATTTAGTTTCCTTTTTCCAAACCATTCTCTTATATTGAGCCATTATTGAACTTTTACTCTCAGTATAAGGAAGTTACTTCAACTTTTTCTTCCTTTACTGCTTGTTTGATCATGAATTAAGCCTTTGCAACTGGACACTACAACCCAGCTCAAGTAGTCTGGATTAGTGTAATGTTTGGACTCTTCTCCATTGCAAACAATTAAAAGAGTTACCTGTTTAGTTCTTTGTCCAACCGTCTTCTGAAATTCTGCAGTGCAATCTGCTTTTTACATTTTTCACTGTCATTTTATATACAGAGCATCCTACAATTTGTACAGCCTACTCAGCCCCAGCTCCAGCAGGACTCATCATTAAAAACCTTGTGCCACAAACATCAAGAAAGAACTGTAAACACAAAAACACTCACAAAAAAAGGTATTGCAGGTAAAACGCTTAATGCTTTTAATTGCTACTTAATAAAACAAAATGAATACAGACACCTCTATTATTTTTGTTTTAATGAGTGGAGGTTAAATGCATCATTCTTTTTTACGTGCAGAATGTCTTTATTGTGTTAATACTCCTCATTGTCATCTAATCCTTCAATCTTCCCAGCCTGAAACACAAATTCATCTCTTCTCACAGACTCTGCTTCTTTTCATAATTTCTTTTTTGCTGTCCACCATTGTTTGTTCTCTTTCTGTCAGAAAGCTTCCTACACATCTCTCTTTCAGCCTTTTTGTCTCTAAGTCTTGGGAACTTCCTCTTATGCTATGTACTTTTCCTGAGATTCTGCTTTCTAACCTTTATTCTTTGTGTCCACTGAATATTCCACCCCTTCTGTGTTTTCCCTCTGTGTTTTCCTCAGAGGTGCTCTTCCTCTTGACATTCTGTTATAAAATCTACAATCCTTTCTGTCCTGTGTTCAACTCTACTACAATCTATCGATGCCAGGTAATTCAGATGATCTTCTTGAATTATGGATGTTGAGCTGCTTTCTTGCTCCAGTTTTGTTTTAAAGATAAAACAAAACACAACTACACAAACCAAAAATAAAACAAACATGAAGGTGAAAGACTTCAGAGCTGAACTCAGTAATAATTTATTGAGCACTTTCGTCCTTTATTATTTTGAATTCTTCAGAATAAAAAAACACATCCCAACCAGCCTTATATATACAATCACAATTAAAAAACATAACCAAGATAAATTGACCAATTAATCAATTAACAATCAAGCAAAATGTATACAAGACTTATTAAAAATGCATCAAAAATCCCATAAATGATTCTGATACTTGGGATAGGGCAAACAAGTAATAAAAAACCCTCACTAAAAGCCACTGTATTTACAAGTGGAAAATGTGTATATATCTATATCAATCTCTTTCTATATATATAAAATATATAATTCACATATGTTAATCATTAAAAATGTTTTTCATCACCATAAAGTAAATTAAAATAAATTCTAACATTATAAATTCAAACTTATATTAAACAAAATTAGCAGCTTTTATTTTAACACACTGGACAAGGAAGTAGCCTCATTCAAACCTGGGTATTTAGTGGCATTAGTTCTTAATTGCCATCTAAGCTCTAAAAATTCTAAAAAGTCTTCAAATGTTCAACCCCTTTGACCCAGGTTAACCTGGTCAATAACCATAAATCTAAAACTGTGGTCAGGGTTTTGTGTCAAATGTTTATATAAAGCATTTCTAACATCCTTTTTAGTAATATCATAATTGTGCTGATAAATCCTCTTCCTGAGACTTAACTTCATCTTACATATTTAAAATGTAGTGCAACATTTGCATTGCACTAAGTATACCACCCAAGTATCAGAATAATTTATGGGATTTTTAATGGATTTTTAACAAGTCTTGTATAAATGTTGCTTGATTGTTAATTGATTAATTGGTCAATTTATTTTGGTAAATTTTTTATTTGTGATTGTATATATAAGGTTGGTTGTGATTACTGAATTCAGCTCTGAAGTCTTCACCTTCATTTTTGTTTTATTCTTTGTTTTAAATATATCATACGCCTCTTCTGCTTGGATTTTAAAACTGCTTCCTTTCCAGTTCCTTAACAAAATGGTGGGCAATGTACTCAGTGCCCTCACCCCCATGGCTCTCAGTTCTTGTGTCTAGCTAAACACTCTTTCTTTTTTTGTAAATAGACCATCCGGTAAAACATCTACAATTCTTATCTACACACCCCTGTAAGATATGATGTTCAATGTGCATGCATGTCTCAGGATTTCTTCCTTGGTTTTATGTGAATATAATTCTTCTGATAACTGATGAGGTGAGGGCCTGACACCTATTCTTCCCCAGATCCTGTGGAGTCTTTCAACTCCTCTGCAAGCTGAACCTATCTTTTATCAGTTGCAGTATCAGGCATTGAAGGTCTCCATTCTTGTCCTATTAACTGTACTTTTTCTTAAAATTATCCTGTTTTGCCTGGCACAACTCTGAGTTTTTAGAGACATCATTTTTCTAGTGATCTCCTGTGTTTTGACAGTCAGGGCCACTCATTCTTTCCCTATTTCCTTTTTGTTTCCTGAGCTTAGACGTCCAGTCTGTTGTTCTCTGTTGCTGCTCTTCACTTCCCCCATGCCTTCTGCCACTCTGGATAGCTTTTGGAAAAGAATACACAGCTAGCTTTCATGAGATGCTGATTTTAAGACAACAAACTGGTCCTGCAGACTTTAAAACAAAATATTTTCTTGTAGTTTAGCTCTTAGCTTCTCTTACGAACCTTTTTAATTACTTTCCTGTTGCCATGCTGTGGAGGTCCTTGGTCAGTCATCCATTATGTTTGGGCACACTACACCTACCCACTAGATTTTTCTAGGTTTTATGACATTTCAGAAATACAGATAATAAAAAGGGTGAGATATAAAAGTGAAGAAATCAATACACTACTAATAAATAGAGATTCAGTGAAAACAACAAAGTAATATGAGAAAACAGAAAAAAAATCATGTGTAAATATTTCAGAGAAGGAATTACAAAAACAAAGAATGCAGTTATTATGAAAGAGAGCATCCTCATAAAAGATTATGCTTGTCATCATCTTAAATGAATTTAAAATAATGAAATTAAAAAATGAATTTTATTCATTTTGTGAGTCTATCAGGAAGATTTTGTTGAATGTACCTATATTTTGTATCTTAGCAGTCTATATATATATATATATATATATATATATATATATAAATTTTTGAGCATTCTGACATTTAGATTTACTCTCCTCCATAATATCTCCATTCTTTTTTGTTATTATTTCTCTCAAGCCCAATAACTAATCTCTATCATCATAAAAAAATTGCCAGCTAAGGGGGGTTAAGCCACAAGAACACTGGTTTAATGAGTGCTTTCGTTCTAAACATAAAACAGGAACTTCATCAGATTAAAAATTCCCTCATCATTTCCTCTTTTATTAACTTGTCCACTGTCATGATGTAGCAAAAAAAGTAATTACATGAATGCACAAATACTTCCTTTCAAAATACAGAGCACATAAATACATTACAGCAAAATTTAAAAAAATCAGTTAAAACAAGTTAAATTATCTGCACATCAAAAATACTTGTTTTTGTATAAAAAAATAATAAAAATGTAGTAAAAAAATCATAAATTAGCCCTTTTAAGTGTTAACAGGCTATTTATTGAAATATTATCATTTATGCCTGGGGGTTATTGACATTCATTTCAATCTGCCAATGAAGCTCCCTGTTTTGTTTGAATGAATACTTGGTGATAGAAATACACCTAATGATCAGGGAAGGTGGATACTGATTTATCTCAGTATGGGCCGACTGACGTAGGGAATTCCAGCAAAAAAAGCCAAAGTTAGTATAATACAAACAGGTTTTGCAAAGTGAAGTTAGAGGAAAAGAAACAGGGTTATGGCATATTTAGACAGTCAGAGAAGAGAAACTGATTGACATTTAGTAAGTGAGAAAGAAGGGGGGATTAAAGAAGTGTAAGGTCTGAAGAGGTACTATTTCATATTTAGGGATATAGTTTATGCTAGGGTTGAGCAAGAATAGAGCCATATTTTGGCTAGGAAGTCTTTCAGAATAGTTCTAACAGACTGGAGGGACAATATTGACCTGATGGATAATTTGAAAGATATCAGTAACTGACAGTGTATTATGTCTCTCAGAGATGATTGCTGTCTGATTTGAAAAGCAAAGTGTGATAAAATTTTATTTGAAGGTCTATTCCTTTGAACTCACCACTGGGGGAGATAACTACTCCAGAACAGGGAACCTAATACTAAAATTAAATATCAACAATTCAAGAAGAATGACACATCCGTTATATGACAGTTTCAAGTATTATAGAATAGGCTTCTCCTCAGTCTGTGCTTTATTTCTCAGTTTATATAAATGTGTGTGCATGTGTGTGTGTGTGTGTGTGTGTGTGTGTGTGTATCTACACACGCACACACACTGGATATAAAACGTTTACACACCCCTTTTTGTGATATAAAAAAATGAGACCACAATAAATCATTTCAAAACTTTTCCCACCTTTAATGTGACCTATAACCCATATAATCCAATTGAAAAACAAACAAATCTGTTAGGGGAAAAAATATAG
>NC_056729.1:208275586-208320586 GCF_019279795.1 Protopterus annectens
GAAAGTAAATGATAATAGACAATGTAGGTAGCAGCAGAGGAATAGGTGCAAGGAGACAGTGACAGTGTCACTTTAAAAGACAAAAAGTTAGTTGGCTAGAGCAACATAAGAGAGGTGGAAGATATTCAGTGCCCAAATGAAGACAGGAAGTAAGGCAAACAGGAGATCTGCAGGAGAAAGCTGTGTGCACAGATGGGTGAAACTAGAGTTGGTGTAAACAGAGAAAGAAGACGTAAACACATCACTCTAGTAACTAAAATATAAGTAGAAATGGGACTTCAAACGTGTTTTTTTTATTCAGTTACTGGTATTTATAATGTATACATGTCTTTCTTTACTGTCATTGCAAATACATATATATCTTTCTTTTCATTTGCTTGCTTGTCAAATTCTTGATATCAACACCTCACATACTCATACTTAAAATCTACAACACCATAAACTTAAAACTTTGGGTGGTGCTTTTTTAAAACGTTTCACCAAAGCATTATTATCATTTAGCTTATTAATATCATATATATAATTATAAATATTATTTTTAAGCACCTATTTTTCATAGCTACATAAAAAAGTAAAAATAGGTGAATATGGCTAATTAAACTAGACTCTGCTTATTGCAGAATCTATTTTATTTAGCCAAATGCAGATTCTAGAGTCTGCATATTGCAATCTGAATACAATGTACATATGTGTCCAATATATATGTTTCTTAATAGGATAGCAAAACAAATCTTCCAAGACACACCACGAGAACACTGAAGTCTTCTAAAAAACGTACTTTATTCCAAACGATAAAAAGATGTATAAGCGCTTTCACATGCGTCTTGCATGCTTCTTCAGATACAATTCAAAGCTTGAGATCTAGCTGTTTTTATACATCACTTTGTTAACAATCATTCAATTTATTAGCATAATAAAACTATTAAGCCATAATTAATTAATTAAATAGATTAGATAAAAACTGCTATCTGCATTCTAAATTATGCATTTCATTTCTTCCATTATGCATCTCGTAGCATAAATTTATGATTTTATGACATTCATTATTATTATTTGTGGAAATAACATTAACATCAACTAAGCATTTCATATTCATGTGTAATTATAAACGCCTTCTTAAAGCCATCTCAAAACGAAGCAGATCGCAATCTCCTACACATCCTACATATGGGCGTGGATAGATGCTCCTGATGTGAAGCGTACTGCTGGTGACATCGGTGTAACTAAAGTATCATTCCATTCAGTGTGTTGCGACTATAAAAACTAAAAGTAAATTCTATTAACTTCTAGTTCTGCTGCAAGTCACTTGTGTGTACACACCCTCATGATGCATCGCACCATCGCCAAAAAGGCATCTCGTTCAAAACTTTACTAAAACGTTATAGCATAATTGTGTCTTGACGTCTAAAAATCAAGCTATAATGAAATATATGTTCAGAAGGTCACTCAATAATTGCTATGTATCATGTTATATATTCTACTAGATAAACTAGATCCAATAATAAATAATGAATTTAAAACCAAAAATATATACAAATCTGGGAGTATAAAATTATAAAAATATGTATATGTGTGTATATCAAAATCATATAATCAATGAATAAGAATATGCGAGGCGTGAGCCTCTAATGAACAGATTATCACACATACCCTATTGTCATCACAATTCTCAAAAGTGATGGCAGAAATTAAAAATAGATGTATCTAAACCATTTCTAATTTTCTCAATCAGTTTCTAACAAACTAGATCTGATAAATATTAAATCATGTTGCTACATATCATAAATAAGGCCTCAATCAACACATGCAATTCCACTTCTCTACTACACTCATTATAAACCATATTTTAAAGTTGATATTAGAAATGAAGAATAAAAGAATGCAAATTAAAAAATATAGAGAATAAGATGCAATAAACAATGTCTTGTGAGAATTATACCTCAGCTTCTATGTATTTTTCAAAAAACTCCTTTGTATCCTATATATTCTCTATTCTATAAAACAAATAGCTGATAAGATCTAATAAAATTATAGTCAAACTATTGACCCTCCTACCCCTCAACTCAAGTATCTCAAAATTTTTTGCCTACTTGCGACAACTCTAAAAGTATTAGCAGTTCTGTCCATTAAAAATAGAATAAAGCACTATAGTGAAAAAGGCATTAACATATCAAAATTGGGACTATAAATAGATCTTTCTATTCCCATCAGTATGTCCAATGTGGTTACGACATCTCTCACCTCTGACTAGCTCCAATATTATCATATCTGGAAAATATGTGTATAGAGACAGTGACAAAGCGATGTGAAAACCATGTGTATAAACATTCTAATACCCATTCGAACAAACATGGTTAAACATTCTGTATAGTAATAGTGTTACATTTTAACCTAGGATAGGTTCATAGATCAAACAGAACCAAATCAATTTCTTGAAAGACATCCTCTAGGCCTTCATCTATACTAGAAATGGTTTCAATGTTGTGTAGTTATTTATCCCAGGTTCCCTATGAGCCCCTGATCTAAGGATCCATTCCATTTCCAACCTGGCTAAAGCATTATTATTATCACCCAATCTAGGGCTACTATGTAGAGTTTGCAGCACTCTAAATTTAAACTGATGTGTAGGGTGAACACTAATATGTCTGGCTAAGGCATTAAGCTCATGCTGTTTCCTAATATCGTATATATGGTTATATATACGTTGTCTCAACTTCCTTTTTGTGAGACCGATGTAAAAAGCTGAACACATCTCACAATTGGCCATATATATCAAATTGCTAGTATCACAATTAGCTCTCATCCTGGGTGTATATCTAAAATATCCATGGGGATGTATATAGTCTTGTTGGTCTGTAATTTATCTGCACATGCTACATTTATCACAAGGGTACGTCCCTGGTAACATACGATCAGTATCACTAGTGTTCATGCTTTTTTGTATATTGGATGAAAACATAGTTTTTAGATTGTCGGCAGTACGAAACACAAACCCTGGTCTATCACCTACTATGGTCCTGGTTTCATCAACTACAGTTAAGATATTCCAATGTTTATTCACTACTTCTTTAATAGCATTAATATCATTAGTATATTTCAGGACCACATTAACCTTATTGGTCTGTCTCTTCGGTGTGATAGGTTTACTATCACTATCCCTATTATGCTTTTTCTTCGTTCTCGTCTTATGTTCTGGGATACTATTTCCAGTATTTCCTTGGGGAATGATTCTATTTCGTATCTCTTGTATCAAATGTCTATCATAACCCCTCTCTAGAAATAGAGCTTCCATTTTATCTGCTTCAGTATTTAACAAAATTGGACTCTTACATAATCTTGTTAGCCTCCAAAACTGTCCACTTATTATGCCAGCAAACATATACCTAGGATGCATGCTTGTATACTCTAAAAGGGTATTTCTCCAACATCTTTTCCTGTAGAGCTTAGACATTAGTCTATTATTAGTGTCATAATACAAAGTTATATCTAGAAAGCTTATTTCTTCTGGAGAGTATTCATAAGTGAACTTCAGAAAATGCGTGGTCCCTTCCAAATAGTTCACAAAATCCTTTATTTCATCTACTGTGCCATCCCATATTACTAGCACATCATCTACAAATCGTCTGTACATTTTTATTTTACTCATCCAGGAGCTATTAAACACATGTTTTGCTTCCCAATCATGCAGTACTAAGTTTGTGTATGAATTTGCACATGGGGTGCCCATAGCGACACCCCATGTCTGCAAATAATATCTATTATTGAACATAAATACATTGCAGCTCAGTACTGTTTCTAATAATTGACCCACTAAAATCTGTCTGTCTCTAGAAAATCCACTTTCAGTTGCCATCACATCCCTTACAGCTTGAGTGCCATAATCATTAGGGATGCACGTGAAAAGATCACGTACATCCAGGGTGACTAGTAGCATTTCTCTATAATTTATTCCCAAGGAATCAAAAGACGCAAGGTCTTCGAGTAAATGTTGTGTGTCTCTAAGGATCGTGTCCACTTTATTAACTATTGGTCTCATCATTTTTTCTAGAAATCTAGAAATATTATATGTTGTCCAATTTCTACCTGACACAATCGGTCTCATCGGCATAGGTTCAGCTGCTTTATGTACTTTGGGTAAGCCCTTGAGTGTTGGTATCAAAGGTTCCTCTATATGGAGGAACTCAAACATTTCTTTACTGACCTGCCTACACATTAAGATGTCATACAATTCATCTCTTACGTTCCTGATGATTCTCTTCACTCCATCTAGGTCTAACTCTAAATAGGTGTTATTATCTCTTAATGTTGCTTCAATAGTCTCAATATATACATCTCTATCTAGAAGTACCACGCCCCCTCCTTTATCAGCATTTATAATAATAATGTTTTCATTATTTCTCAGATTCATTAATGAATTATATTCATCTTTCTCTAAATTAAAGTACCTTTTCTTAACATTCCTTTTAGTGGTTAGTTCATAAATGTCTTTTTCGCACATCTTAACAAAACATTCAACATTTGATGGTAAAACAGGAGAAAAAGTGCTTTTACATTTAAAGTTAGAAACTTCAGTATCTAGCTGATAGTCAGAGTTTCTAAAAAACATTCGCAGTGCTACTTTCCTAGCAAATAGCCTAATATCAAGCAATGTCTCGGATAATCTGCTACTTTGAGAGGGTATATAATTTAATCCTTTATTAAGTAAAGAGACATCAGATAAAGACAAATGAAGTGTTGAAAAATTAAATACCAAAGCAGTCAGTTCCAGTTTTTCTTTTGGTGCCTCTCGTATCTCTCTGTTGAGAATTTCCGTTTCTCGGGCCACGACTCTCCGACCTTCCCCTGGTGAAGGTATGAAGTTTGATGGGAAAAGGAGCATCTTTATCCCTGGTTGCTGCAGCTGTCGATTTCCTTATGGCTCCCATTCTAATGGAGTTGTCCGTTTGTTGTAAGGCTAGTTGGTTCGAAGGTGGTGTTGAAATGTCTATATTCACATTGGGCACATCACTAGAGCTGTGTGTAGATTCTCTATTTCTGTTCAAGCTGGTGGAACTTGCTTCTATGGTGTTCATCTCGTCACTATCCGCTTGTCTCTGCTGTGAGCGGAAGTGACGTTCGGCTGGTATCGCGTTGTTACCTGTAGATCTCGGCCAAACAAAGATGTCACCTCTTCGAAAATCGTTGACATCTCTGACTAATTTTTTCTGTTTGATGACCCTCAACTTTTCACTGAATACATTAATTTGTGTGGATACCTCATTCAGCTTCCTATGGAAGACATCTGAGTTGAACTTCTCAGTTATAGTTCTGTACGCCGCATCAATGTCTTTTTGGATTGCTAATTCTATTGGTTCAAAGTGTTCCAGTAACAAGTTTATATACTTATTACTTAGTTCTAAGTTTAAATCCTGCCATTTTTTTAATAAAGCAGGATATTGTTGCCCATAAGTCGGCATGCACAAAACGCGCATGCCTCTAGGAATCACTTTGAAATTAATACAGGCTTGCAAATGCTTCCTTTGCCATGCCAGTCTTTGGATTTTGTACAGATTATTTTCTAACTCTCGCAAAATTGTATAAAAATCACTCATGTTATTACCATCATATCTTGTCGATGTACTATCATTATTGTCTGGAAAGTCCATATCCAGAAATGGGTTACCCCGAGTAGGTAGGAACGCACTCAAACCCAGCAAGCCTGACCTGTTGGATTATAGTCAAGTTCTATCCCAGTGTTCTCCATAGCGTGGAAGTAGTGGCAACAAACACAAAAAAATATAAAGTACCAAAAAATTGCCACAATCTTCCTAAAGTGTCCCGTAGCAAACTCGAAGTAAAATAGCAAAACAAATCTTCCAAGACACACCACGAGAACACTGAAGTCTTCTAAAAAACGTACTTTATTCCAAACGATAAAAAGATGTATAAGCGCTTTCACATGCGTCTTGCATGCTTCTTCAGATACAATTCAAAGCTTGAGATCTAGCTGTTTTTATACATCACTTTGTTAACAATCATTCAATTTATTAGCATAATAAAACTATTAAGCCATAATTAATTAATTAAATAGATTAGATAAAAACTGCTATCTGCATTCTAAATTATGCATTTCATTTCTTCCATTATGCATCTCGTAGCATAAATTTATGGGCAACAATATCCTGCTTTATTAAAAAAATGGCAGGATTTAAACTTAGAACTAAGTAATAAGTATATAAACTTGTTACTGGAACACTTTGAACCAATAGAATTAGCAATCCAAAAAGACATTGATGCGGCGTACAGAACTATAACTGAGAAGTTCAACTCAGATGTCTTCCATAGGAAGCTGAATGAGGTATCCACACAAATTAATGTATTCAGTGAAAAGTTGAGGGTCATCAAACAGAAAAAATTAGTCAGAGATGTCAACGATTTTCGAAGAGGTGACATCTTTGTTTGGCCGAGATCTACAGGTAACAACGCGATACCAGCCGAACGTCACTTCCGCTCACAGCAGAGACAAGCGGATAGTGACGAGATGAACACCATAGAAGCAAGTTCCACCAGCTTGAACAGAAATAGAGGATCTACACACAGCTCTAGTGATGTGCCCAATGTGAATATAGACATTTCAACACCACCTTCGAACCAACTAGCCTTACAACAAACGGACAACTCCATTAGAATGGGAGCCATAAGGAAATCGACAGCTGCAGCAACCAGGGATAAAGATGCTCCTTTTCCCATCAAACTTCATACCTTCACCAGGGGAAGGTCGGAGAGTCGTGGCCCGAGAAAACGGAAATTCTCAACAGAGAGATACGAGAGGCACCAAAAGAAAAACTGGAACTGACTGCTTTGGTATTTAATTTTTCAACACTTCATTTGTCTTTATCTGATGTCTCTTTACTTAATAAAGGATTAAATTATATACCCTCTCAAAGTAGCAGATTATCCGAGACATTGCTTGATATTAGGCTATTTGCTAGGAAAGTAGCACTGCAAATGTTTTTTAGAAACTCTGACTATCAGCTAGATACTGAAGTTTCTAACTTTAAATGTAAAAGCACTTTTTCTCCTGTTTTACCATCAAATGTTGAATGTTTTGTTAAGATGTGCGAAAAAGACATTTATGAACTAACCACTAAAAGGAATGTTAAGAAAAGGTACTTTAATTTAGAGAAAGATGAATATAATTCATTAATGAATCTGAGAAATAATGAAAACATTATTATTATAAATGCTGATAATGGAGGGGGCGTGGTACTTCTAGATAGAGATGTATATATTGAGACTATTGAAGCAACATTAAGAGATAATAACACCTATTTAGAGTTAGACCTAGATGGAGTGAAGAGAATCATCAGGAACGTAAGAGATGAATTGTATGACATCTTAATGTGTAGGCAGGTCAGTAAAGAAATGTTTGAGTTCCTCCATATAGAGGAACCTTTGATACCAACACTCAAGGGCTTACCCAAAGTACATAAAGCAGCTGAACCTATGCCGATGAGACCGATTGTGTCAGGTAGAAATTGGACAACATATAATATTTCTAGATTTCTAGAAAAAATGATGAGACCAATAGTTAATAAAGTGGACACGATCCTTAGAGACACACAACATTTACTCGAAGACCTTGCGTCTTTTGATTCCTTGGGAATAAATTATAGAGAAATGCTACTAGTCACCCTGGATGTACGTGATCTTTTCACATGCATCCCTAATGATTATGGCACTCAAGCTGTAAGGGATGTGATGGCAACTGAAAGTGGATTTTCTAGAGACAGACAGATTTTAGTGGGTCAATTATTAGAAACAGTACTGAGCTGCAATGTATTTATGTTCAATAATAGATATTATTTGCAGACATGGGGTGTCGCTATGGGCACCCCATGTGCAAATTCATACACAAACTTAGTACTGCATGATTGGGAAGCAAAACATGTGTTTAATAGCTCCTGGATGAGTAAAATAAAAATGTACAGACGATTTGTAGATGATGTGCTAGTAATATGGGATGGCACAGTAGATGAAATAAAGGATTTTGTGAACTATTTGGAAGGGACCACGATTTTCTGAAGTTCACTTATGAATACTCTCCAGAAGAAATAAGCTTTCTAGATATAACTTTGTATTATGACACTAATAATAGACTAATGTCTAAGCTCTACAGGAAAAGATGTTGGAGAAATACCCTTTTAGAGTATACAAGCATGCATCCTAGGTATATGTTCGCTGGCATAATAAGTGGACAGTTTTGGAGGCTAACAAGATTATGTAAGAGTCCAATTTTGTTAAATACTGAAGCAGATAAAATGGAAGCTCTATTTCTAGAGAGGGGTTATGATAGACATTTGATACAAGAGATACGAAATAGAATCATTCCCCAAGGAAATGCTGGAAATAGTATCCCAGAACATAAGACGAGAACGAAGAAAAAGCATAATAGGGATAGTGATAGTAAACCTATCACAATCAAGAGACAGACCAATAAGGTTAATGTGGTCCTGAAATATACTAATGATATTAATGCTATTAAAGAAGTAGTGAATAAACATTGGAATATCTTAACTGTAGTTGATGAAACCAGGACCATAGTAGGTGATAGACCAGGGTTTGTGTTTCAGACTGCCGACAATCTAAAAACTATGTTTTCATCCAATATACAAAAAAGCATGAACACTAGTGATACTGATCATATGTTACCAGGGACGTACCCTTGTGATAAATGTAGCATGTGCAGATACATTACAGACCAACAAGACTATATACATCCCCATGGATATTTTAGATATACACCCAGGATGAGAGCTAATTGTGATACTAGCAATTTGATATATATGGCCAATTGTGAGATGTGTTCAGCTTTTTACATCGGTCTCACAAAAAGGAAGTTGAGACAACGTAT
This sequence comes from Protopterus annectens, assembly GCF_019279795.1. NCBI lineage: Eukaryota > Metazoa > Chordata > Ceratodontiformes > Protopteridae > Protopterus > Protopterus annectens. The sequence continues at coordinate 208,284,480 of NC_056729.1, forward strand.
ATATAACCATATATACGATATTAGGAAACAGCATGAGCTTAATGCCTTAGCCAGACATATTAGTGTTCACCCTACACATCAGTTTAAATTTAGAGTGCTGCAAACTCTACATAGTAGCCCTAGATTGGGTGATAATAATAATGCTTTAGCCAGGTTGGAAATGGAATGGATCCTTAGATCAGGGGCTCATAGGGAACCTGGGATAAATAACTACACAACATTGAAACCATTTCTAGTATAGATGAAGGCCTAGAGGATGTCTTTCAAGAAATTGATTTGGTTCTGTTTGATCTATGAACCTATCCTAGGTTAAAATGTAACACTATTACTATACAGAATGTTTAACCATGTTTGTTAGAATGGGTATTAGAATGTTTATACACATGGTTTTCACATCGCTTTGTCACTGTCTCTATACACATATTTTCCAGATATGATAATATTGGAGCTAGTCAGAGGTGAGAGATGTCGTAACCACATTGGACATACTGATGGGAATAGAAAGATCTATTTATAGTCCCAATTTTGATATGTTAATGCCTTTTTCACTATAGTGCTTTATTCTATTTTTAATGGACAGAACTGCTAATACTTTTAGAGTTGTCGCAAGTAGGCAAAAAATTTTGAGATACTTGAGTTGAGGGGTAGGAGGGTCAATAGTTTGACTATAATTTTATTAGATCTTATCAGCTATTTGTTTTATAGAATAGAGAATATATAGGATACAAAGGAGTTTTTTGAAAAATACATAGAAGCTGAGGTATAATTCTCACAAGACATTGTTTATTGCATCTTATTCTCTATATTTTTTAATTTGCATTCTTTTATTCTTCATTTCTAATATCAACTTTAAAATATGGTTTATAATGAGTGTAGTAGAGAAGTGGAATTGCATGTGTTGATTGAGGCTTTATTTATGATATGTAGCAACATGATTTAATATTTATCAGATCTAGTTTGCTAGAAACTGATTGAGAAAATTAGAAATGGTTTAGATACATCTATTTTTAATTTCTGCCATCACTTTTGAGAATTGTGATGACAATAGGGTATGTGTGATAATCTGTTCATTAGAGGCTCACGCCTCGCATATTCTTATTCATTGATTATATGATTTTGATATACACACATATACATATTTTTATACTTTTATACTCCCAGATTTGTATATATTTTTGGTTTTAAATTCATTATTTATTATTGGATCTAGTTTATCTAGTAGAATATATAACATGATACATAGCAATTATTGAGTGACCTTCTGAACATATATTTCATTATAGCTTGATTTTTAGACGTCAAGACACAATTATGCTATAACGTTTTAGTAAAGTTTTGAACGAGATGCCTTTTTGGCGATGGTGCGATGCATCATGAGGGTGTGTACACACAAGCGACTTGCAGCAGAACTAGAAGTTAATAGAATTTACTTTTAGTTTTTATAGTCGCAACACACTGAATGGAATGATACTTTAGTTACACCGATGTCACCAGCAGTACGCTTCACATCAGGAGCATCTATCTACGCCCATATGTAGGATGTGTAGGAGATTGCGATCTGCTTCGTTTTGAGATGGCTTTAAGAAGGCGTTTATAATTACACATGAATATGAAATGCTTAGTTGATGTTAATGTTATTTCCACAAATAATAATAATGAATGTCATAAAATCATAAATTTATGCTACGAGATGCATAATGGAAGAAATGAAATGCATAATTTAGAATGCAGATAGCAGTTTTTATCTAATCTATTTAATTAATTAATTATGGCTTAATAGTTTTATTATGCTAATAAATTGAATGATTGTTAACAAAGTGATGTATAAAAACAGCTAGATCTCAAGCTTTGAATTGTATCTGAAGAAGCATGCAAGACGCATGTGAAAGCGCTTATACATCTTTTTATCGTTTGGAATAAAGTACGTTTTTTAGAAGACTTCAGTGTTCTCGTGGTGTGTCTTGGAAGATTTGTTTTGCTATTTTACTTCGAGTTTGCTACGGGACACTTTAGGAAGATTGTGGCAATTTTTTGGTACTTTCTTAATAGGATGTGAAAAGCTGTCTTTCTAAGCAATCTATTTATAATAAGCAAGCAATAATGCCTGACAGGGTGTGTATTATTGTGTAAATAACACCTGCCAAGGGGTTTCTGAGGCCTGATGTTACAGGAGGAAGACCTCTACACCACCTGGAACGGTGTTATTTACACACACTAACACACACCCTGGAGGGCATTAGTGTGCTTAGAGAATGGGCTATCTGTTAAATTGTTATCTATTTGTTTGCTTTTTTTAATTACTATATGTTTTTTAATACATTTGATGTAAAATAGCTCCTCTGTCTACTGTTTCAAACTTGCTGTAGTATATGCTGGCAAATCATTAGGGGGTTGAAGTCACTGAATAATATGTTATATTTGAGTTTCAGACTATCATAACTCTCAACTAATCTGGGACAAATTTTAACAGAATCAGGGACAAATCCAGAAGTAATCAGGAACACTTTTAAAATACTATTACTGTTAACTTGAGCCATTGACAGAATAACTAAATGTGAATTAATGTACATTTTTTGAATTAAAAAAAGTCTGTAACTCTTTATTGTCATTGTTTATTACTTGTAATTCACCACCTTTTCTCTAAAAGTCATCACTTTTAGGAGGGATTAAGGGAGGCAGAGCTAAAATTTGAGTCAAAATCAAGGCTGTCCCTGTGGTGACATGTATGGACTTTATGTCCTGCAGAAAATGCATGTTATCATAAATCCTGTTACTATAGCATCTTTGTAATTTTATAACAGCAATAGTTAAAATCTGTCCCTATTTTGAGCCTCCCCATTTTTTTAAGCTTTTAAGCTCCTTCCCCATTATGTTAAGCTCTGTTGGGATTTTTGAGCTAAATGGTTGAGAAGTATGCATACCTCTTAATTTTAAATGAGGTGCATCAACTGCTCAATTTCTCTCTCTCTTTCTGTCTGTCATGCACATAGACACACACACACACACACACACACACACACACACACACACACACACACACACACACACACACACACACACACACACACACACACACACACACACACACACACACACACACACACACTTCCACTTCAATGCACACAGCTACCCATACACTCACACATGAAAACAGAAACATAAACACACTCATACATGCACACATACACACATTTCTATTTTTTCTAATTATTCATTGTTTTAATTTATTACTCATTAAACAGCAAAAGCACTGCTTAGCGAGTGCAAAACAATGGTGGCCATTAACTCCATTACAGTCTGAGCTGTACAGTAGATTAATATGCTACTGTGAAGCAGCAGACTTTTTTTCAGTGGGTATTACGTGTACATTAACACCCTGCTACAGAATGCTCATTTTCCAATCAGAGTGGCAATGTACAGGTTGCCCATTCTCTAATTGCAATTAAAATGTGGGAGGTGCCCTTATTCATTGATAACTTATTTATTAGTCATTATTGATTAGTTTTGAGGAAGTCTGATATACTTTGTGTTGTGTGAAAGCACTTAACTTTTATTTTTGAATGAAACTTTAGTATTGTTTTCACACATCTCTTGGTGTGCTTCCTTCCATGTTTCGCCATTTTCTTGGTTTTGACACTACTAGTTTGCAGAGCTCTATAACATAACTGCTTCTTCAGTGATGGTTTATTTTTTAAGGTAAATGATGGTTGTTTGACAACTAGTTTTCTAAGGCCAGGGTTATCAGCTAAAATGCACCAATGTCACTTAACAATATCGTAGATAAAATTAATTTTCCTAGAAAACGTACATGATAACCTATGCACATAATATGGTTCAGCTGAAGCAACTACCCTATTACTACTCCACCTACTGAAAAATAATTTAGCTTATCTTTTCAATGGTAGAGTAACTTCTTCCTAAAAATCTTCCTTCAAATCATTGAGTGCTTCACACAAGGTGTCATTACTGAGCTACTCTCAACATTTGATCTCTTAAAATAATCTTAGAAATATAGTTCGGGTGCATAATCGATCAAACGAGTACATTATTCTTCCTGCACGCTTTCTTGTAAACCATTGAAGCAACATGTTCATTACCTTTATATGCTATATTAACATCTAAAAAACTAATAATCTCTGCTGACATTGTCAAAGAAAATTCTAGAAAATCTGTAGTAGTTTGTAAATGGGTCACAAATAGTTGTAACAATTTCAGATCATTCTTCCATATAAAAATATATCATCCAAAAAACATAAAAACATGAAACATCTTTCTTACACTGTGCCCATCACAACAGCTTTAATTTGTAAGTACACATCATCATTAAAAGAAATAACATTATTTTCTAGAACAACTTCTAAAAGAAGACAAATCAAATTAACATGTGAGTTAGAAAAATCTAATTTCAAACATAAAATTGTATTAACTCTGTTAATAACAAATTTGCTGGGTATGTCAGTAAATAACGACTTAACATGTAAAGTAACAAAAAGTAAATTGCTAAAGATTATATTAGATTTGTACCAAACATAAAGGGATGTAATAAAACTGTACCTCTCAATACCCATGTATTGAATCTACCACTTGTCTCAGTTGCTTTTCTATAGACAGTGGTTCTGTTAACCATCCAGTACCAGAAAAACTTAAAACACCACGACAATGGAAACAGCCAAATAATCCAAAATGCTTTAATGCAATGCGAAAACTCTCTTAGAAACATACGATAAAACAAGCGCTTTCGCCTGATTAATATCAGGCTTTTTCAAGACAAATTACCTAAAGGATGTGCGTAAACTTATATAATGCAGTCAATTTACAAGCATCATTACTTTGAACAAAATTAACTCATTAATCTCCTTTTAAAGTGCAAAGTGCTTTGTGTACTGTTTGAATAGTACATGAATTGAACAAAATACTGTTCAACAGATAACCAAGTTGTAATTCAACAAATCACACTCATATAAGTTCATATAAATTGTCATTCCACTTCAAAGACTACCTAAAAATTGTATACAACTTGTTAGAATTATTAAAAATTATTAAAATTTTTTTAAACATATTTACTAACAGTAATGATTTAAATTACCCATGTTAACACAATCAATTTGTTATACTAATAGAAACAAAACGTTTCGCACTAAATTTCATTATACATTAAGTAACCATTAGTTAAATACCTCAAGGGTGAAGAAAGAATAATCAATAATTCTGAAAATGGATAAATGTGTTTGTGTAAAAAATCATAAAAACATCATAAGAAACATGCTTGAAAGCATAATATTTAAGATGTTGTGTACTTAAAACCTTATTAAAACACTGTTAATATAAATTCAGTTAAGCTGCCAACCTCAGTAATTGATATAACGGTTACATGTAATGCACCTGAAAATTATACATATGTCTGTGCAACAAAAGGTTAAACACAAACTAATTACCCCAAGCATTAATATAATTATTTTGTGGGCTTAAGATACAAAGATTAATTTATAAAATACTTTGTTAATAAATAAAAATTAATAAATATTAAATATTAAATATAGAACATTAAATATTAAATTAAATTAAATTATCAAAATTGATCCTAGTTGTAATCATAGCCTTGCCCGTCTAATCTTTAAAACACTTTTAATACTAATAATGTCATTCATTCCTGGGGTTTTTGTTGCATTTAACTTAATCTGCCATAACAGTTCTTTATATTCTAAAGATGCTTCCCATTCCCCACCCCTAGGGTTCTGTAACACCTGCTCTAACACCAAAAACTTCAATGACATCGTGGAACACACTAAAGAGTGCTTGTAAAAAGCATTTGATTCTTTCTTGTTATTAATTTCATATAAGTGTTCATAAATCCTTTTACGAAGTGTTCTTTCCGTCTTACCGACGTAGAATCCAGAACAACTTGTACAGAATCCTAGATAAACTAAGCCCTTTGTGGAGCAATTGTAATAATTCGTAGGAGTTATTTTAAAATTTCTAGCTGCAATGTAATAGTTGCCTTCATTGTAAATGTGTGGGCATTGTTTGCAAGCCCCACATTTATAAGTACCTAATTTAGATTTGTGAGAAAGGGAATTCATTATGTCTTGCCTCTCAAATAAACCTTTTAGATTAATATTTCTAGTGTTAACAAAATTGGGTTGTGCAGCAGTAAAATTCCTAATTTCATCATTAGATTTTAAGACTGGCCAGTATTTTAAAATTAACTCTCTGAACTTCATTGAGTCATTGTTAAAAGTGTGGACTAAAGTACTATGGGTTTCCTTTTCCTCCCCATTATTCAAATTCGTAGGATAGTTTAGTCCTTTACCTAACAAAGGTGTATATCTGTATTTTGTTTGTTTAATTACTTCTTCCAAAATTTTGTCAAATAGACGTTTAGGATATTTCCTTTCAACGAACAGCGTTTGTAGCAACTGAGTTTCTTTCAAGAACAGCTCTTCAGTACTACACATTCTAGCTGCTCTGATTATTTGACCTTTCAAAATACCTCTTTTTTGTGCTAGAGGGTGCCCACTATCAAAGTGGAGATACGAGTTTGAAAAGGAAGGTTTCCTATAAATTGTTGATTGAAAACCCCTTATATCAGGATTCTTCATAAGAAGCACATCCAAGTAATTTACTGTGCTATCACTAATGCTGTGAGTAAATCTTAAAAAATGTGTTGTCTCATTAATGTAAACAAAGAAATCCTCAAATTCTTGCAAAGTACCATCCCAAAATACACAGATATCATCCAGAAAACACTGGTAGTGGATTATATTCTTTGCCCAAGCTGAAGTAAATACATGTTTCATTTCCCACATATGCAACACAATATTGGCGTAAGCCGAAGCACAAGGGGTACCCATCGCTACCCCCTTCTTTTGTTTGAACAATTCGCCATTAAAAAATATGTAGTTGTTGTTCAAAATCAGCTCCATGAATTCAACCATCAATCTAATAACATTGGCACTAAATTCACCTGATGTCACTAAAAATTCATTGAACAACTCTAAGCCTTCTAAATGTGGGATGCTTGGGAAAAGTTCAACAACATCAATAGTCACTAGATATTTAGTCTTCTCATAAAATTCTGTTTGAATACTTTTCAAGAATTCCCAAGAATCCTTACACACATATTTCAAAGATCTAACCGTTTTTTTCAAAGAAATATCAATGAATTTGCCTAGGGTTCTGTAATACTACCCCCCCCCAGCAACAATTGGTCTAAATTTTAAAGGGTTCAACCTTTATGTACTTTGGGAATACCAAACATTGTGGGGGTTACAGGTTTATTAACAAACAAAAAATTAAATAATTTTTCGTTTATGGCTCCCTGCATTAAATTGTCATGTAAAATGAAATTAATCTTTGAATAGGCAATATTTACTTCATTAATGGAGGTACTGTTCAGTGTCATGTAGAATATCAAACATAGCAGCCTCATAGTTACAACCATACATCAATACCACCCCCCCCCCCTTTGTCTGGCTTCATGATTCTTATCTTATCTGCTTTCATAAGATTCATTAATTGCCAGCATTCTGGGGATAAATTCTGAACCCTTGAAGTGTGAGAATGAACCTGATTACGAATATCTCCTTCAACCAGTTTCTCAAAAGTTTTTAATACTGGGTGCAAGGGTGGGTTAAATGTACTTGCTCTTGAAAATTTTTCTTGAGCATGTTCCTGTCCTTTGAACCAAACATTTAAATTCAACTTCCTGATGAAAAGCTTTAATTCTAAAATTGTTTTAGTAACATCCAAAGGACGCATAGGAACAAACTGGAAGCCTTTAGTAAATAAGTCAAAATGTACATTACTAATCTTCATATCCGTAAAATTATAAACTGAAAAATTGTTTTTAGAACTAATTGCATAAGGAATAATAGCTAGATCAAAAGTCCTAGTTATTAAAGTAGTGTGTTCACCCCCATTGTACGGTGCTACCTCTGCTGGTTGCCCCAGCCCCTCTGTTGGTAAAATGGACCCCTGTTGTTGGTCCTGCCCGGGGGGAACTGAAAAACCTGTTGCATATTTCTACCATTTATATTAGATTTTTGTGCTAATCTTTCACTTCTACGTGGGCCATCAACTGGTGAATCAACGTTATCAACATTGTCTGCCCTGTTGGACCTATTATTCATGTTGTAATTAAAATTCTTTAACTTATGTGTAGGTTGATACGCAATTCCGTTTTTGTACTCGTTGAGGTCTCTTTCTAATTTCCTAATCTTTCGGTTTACAATCTTACAGCAATGTTGGTCAACATCTTGAAACACATGGTCATAGTCTCTCTTAACCTGTCCAAAATTACTGTCCATAACAACATCATTGTTTAATTTGTTTAAATCCACTAGTAAAATATCCAGTTTAGATTCATAGTCTTTCAACATGTGCTTAATCATTTCCAGGCCAGTGTTATTAAAAAAGTCAGTTCTTTAAATAGTGTGGACCCCGGGGTTGCATTGTTTGGAAATTTAGTGTAGCGGAGACCCTTTGGTACCCGCTGAACTCGGAGGCATTCGGTTAAATAATCCACCTCTAATTGCGTTGCCTTATACACATAGAGTTTGTCACTTAATAGTTTAAAATTATCAACAGTGGGTTCGTTGTTAACATCACAACCTGAAAAAGTACCTGATTTAAAAGCAAATTGCTTGGTTGTCCAAGCGTTAAAGTTGAAAGTAGACGCTGCCACTTCTGAACCGTTCGTTGAGGTAGAGGGTAAGTTGTTCGCTCCCTCACTAGGTCCTTTCTGCGTTACAGGTTTAAAAGCATTAAAAGTTGTTTGCTTTTTTCCGGATACATTACCAGGACCTCTATTCTTGTCCATGCCTTGTAACTGGTTACACGGAACCTCGTTCACATCAGACTGCTTCAATGAAGCAGTCAACTGGGTTAGGAGTTGAATGACCTGGCGGAACTCTTCCCGGGTTACAGGAGCGTCATCCAGCACATCCTTAAAGATACAGGGTGTCGCATCATAGTCGGACTGGCTGGTTCGCTCAGTCATGGTAAAAAACTCCAAATAAAGCCAACAGCACAATAAAACCAGGAAAACTTAAAACACCACGACAATGGAAACAGCCAAATAATCCAAAATGCTTTAATGCGATGCGAAAACTCTCTTAGAAAGATACGATAAAACAAGCGCTTTCGCCTGATTAATATCAGGCTTTTTCAAGACAAATTACCTAAAGGATGTGCGTAAACTTATATAATGCAGTTAATTTACAAGCATCATTACTTTGAACAAAATTAACTCATTAATCTCCTTTTAAAGTCTAAAGTGCTTTGTGTACTGTTTGAATAGTACATGAATTGAACAAAATACTGTTCAACAGATAACCAAGTTGTAATTCAACAAATCACACTCATATAAGTTCATATAAATTGTCATTCCACTTCAAAGACTACCTAAAAATTGTATGCAACTTGTTAGAATTATTAAAAATTATTAAAAATTTTTTTAACATATTTACTAACAGTAATGATTTAAATTACCCATGTTAACACAATCAATTTGTTATACTAATAGAAACAAAACGTTTCGCACTAAATTTCATTATACATTAAGTAACCATTAGTTAAATACCTCAAGGGTGAAAAAAGAATAATCAATAATTCTGAAAATGGATAGATGTGTTTGTGTAAAAAATCATAAAAACATCATAAGAAACATGCTTGAAAGCATAATATTTAAGATGTTGTGTACTTAAAACCTTATTAAAACACTGTTAATATAAATTCAGTTAAGCTGCCAACCTCAGTAATTGATATAACGGTTACATGTAATGCACCTGAAAATTATACATATGTCTGTGCAACAAAAGGTTAAACACAAACTAATTACCCCAAGCATTAATATAATTATTTTGTGGGCTTAAGATACAAAGATTAATTTATAAAATACTTTGTTAATAAATAAAAATGAATAAATATTAAATATTAAATATAGAACATTAAATATTAAATTAAATTAAATTATCAAAATTGATCCTAGTTGTAATCATAGCCTTGCCCGTCTAATCTTTAAAACACTTTTAATACTAATAGTGTCATTCATTCCTGGGATTTTTGTCGCATTTAACTTAATCTGCCATAACAGTTCTTTATATTCTAAAGATGCTTCCCATTCCCCACCCCTGGGGTTCTGTAACACCTGCTCTAACACTAAAAACTTCAATGACATCGTGGAACACACTAAAGAGTGCTTGTAAAAAGCATTTGATTCTTTCTTGTTATTAATTTCATATAAGTGTTCATAAATCCTTTTACGAAGTGTTCTTTCCGTCTTACCGACGTAGAATCCAGAACAACTTGTACAGAATCCTAGATAAACTAAGCCCTTTGTGGAGCAATTGTAATAATTCGTAGGAGTTATTTTAAAATTTCTAGCTGCAATGTAATAGTTGCCTTCATTGTAAATGTGTGGGCATTGTTTGCAAGCCCCACATTTATAAGTACCTAATTTAGATTTGTGAGAAAGGGAATTCATTATGTCTTGCCTCTCAAATAAACCTTTTAGATTAATATTTCTAGTGTTAACAAAATTGGGTTGTGCAGCAGTAAAATTCCTAATTTCATCATTAGATTTTAAGACTGGCCAGTATTTTAAAATTAACTCTCTGAACTTCATTGAGTCATTGTTAAAAGTGTGGACTAAAGTACTATGGGTTTCCTTTTCCTCCCCATTATTCAAATTCGTAGGATAGTTTAGTCCTTTACCTAACAAAGGTGTATATCTGTATTTTGTTTGTTTAATTACTTCTTCCAAAATTTTGTCAAATAGGCGTTTAGGATATTTCCTTTCAACGAACAGCGTTTGTAGCAACTGAGTTTCTTTCAAGAACAGCTCTTCAGTACTACACATTCTAGCTGCTCTGATTATTTGACCTTTCAAAATACCTCTTTTTGTGCTAGAGGGTGCCCACTATCAAAGTGGAGATCTGAGTTTGAAAAGGAAGGTTTCCTATAAATTGTTGATTGAAAACCCTTATATCAGGATTCTTCATAAGAAGCACATCCAAGTAATTTACTGTGCTATCACTAATGCTGTGAGTAAATCTTAAAAAATGTGTTGTCTCATTAATGTAAACAAAGAAATCCTCAAATTCTTGCAAAGTACCATCCCAAAATACACAGATATCATCCAGAAAACACTGGTAGTGGATTATATTCTTTGCCCAAGCTGAAGTAAATACATGTTTCATTTCCCACATATGCAACACAATATTGGCGAAGCACAAGGGTACCCATCGCTACCCCCTTCTTTTGTTTGAACAATTCGCCATTAAAAAATATGTAGTTGTTGTTCAAAATCAGCTCCATGAATTCAACCATCAATCTAATAACATTGGCACTAAATTCACCTGATGTCACTAAAAATTCATTGAACAACTCTAAGCCTTCTAAATGTGGGATGCTTGGGAAAAGTTCAACAACATCAATAGTCACTAGATATTTAGTCTTCTCATAAAATTCTGTTTGAATACTTTTCAAGAATTCCCAAGAATCCTTACACACATATTTCAAAGATCTAACCGTTTTTTTCAAAGAAATATCAATGAATTTGCCTAGGGGTTCTGTAATACTACCCCCCCCCAGCAACAATCGGTCTAAATTTTAAAGGGTTCAACCTTTATGTACTTTGGGAATACCAAACATTGTGGGGGTTACAGGTTTATTAACAAACAAAAAATTAAATAATTTTTCGTTTATGGCTCCCTGCATTAAATTGTCATGTAAAATGAAATTAATCTTTGAATAGGCAATATTTACTTCATTAATGGAGGTACTGTTCAGTGTCATGTAGAATATCAAACATAGCAGCCTCATAGTTACAACCATACATCAATACCACCCCCCCCCCTTTGTCTGGCTTCATGATTCTTATCTTATCTGCTTTCATAAGATTCATTAATTGCCAGCATTCTGGGGATAAATTCTGAACCCTTGAAGTGTGAGAATGAACCTGATTACGAATATCTCCTTCAACCAGTTTCTCAAAAGTTTTTAATACTGGGTGCAAGGGTGGGTTAAATGTACTTGCTCTTGAAAATTTTTCTTGAGCATGTTCCTGTCCTTTGAACCAAACATTTAAATTCAACTTCCTGATGAAAAGCTTTAATTCTAAAATTGTTTTAGTAACATCCAAAGGACGCATAGGAACAAACTGAAAGCCTTTTGTAAATAAGTCAAAATGTACATTACTAATCTCCATATCCGTAAAATTATAAACTGAAAAATTGTTTTTAGAACTAATTGCATAAGGAATAATAGCTAGATCAAAAGTCCTAGTTATTAAAGTAGTGTGTTCACCCCCATTGTACGGTGCTACCTCTGCTGGTTGCCCCAGCCCCTCTGTTGGTAAAATGGACCCCTGTTGTTGGCCCTGCCCGGGGGGAACTGAAAAACCTGTTGCATATTTCTACCATTTATATTAGATTTTTGTGCTAATCTTTCACTTCTACGTGGGCCATCAACTGGTGAATCAACGTTATCAACATTGTCTGCCCTGTTGGACCTATTATTCATGTTGTAATTAAAATTCTTTAACTTATGTGTAGGTTGATACGCAATTCCGTTTTTGTACTCGTTGAGGTCTCTTTCTAATTTCCTAATCTTTCGGTTTACAATCTTACAGCAATGTTGGTCAACATCTTGAAACACATGGTCATAGTCTCTCTTAACCTGTCCAAAATTACTGTCCATAACAACATCATTGTTTAATTTGTTTAAATCCACTAGTAAAATATCCAGTTTAGATTCATAGTCTTTCAACATGTGCTTAATCATTTCCAGGCCAGTGTTATTAAAAAAGTCAGTTCTTTAAATAGTGTGGACCCCGGGGTTGCATTGTTTGGAAATTTAGTGTAGCGGAGACCCTTTGGTACCCGCTGAACTCGGAGGCATTCGGTTAAATAATCCACCTCTAATTGCGTTGCCTTATACACATAGAGTTTGTCACTTAATAGTTTAAAATTATCAACAGTGGGTTCGTTGTTAACATCACAACCTGAAAAAGTACCTGATTTAAAAGCAAATTGCTTGGTTGTCCAAGCGTTAAAGTTGAAAGTAGACGCTGCCACTTCTGAACCGTTCGTTGAGGTGGAGGGTAAGTTGTTCGCTCCCTCACTAGGTCCTTTCTGCGTTACATGTTTAAAAGCATTAAAAGTTGTTTGCTTTTTTCCGGATACATTACCAGGACCTCTATTCTTGTCCATGCCTTGTAACTGGTTACACGGAACCTCGTTCACATCAGACTGCTTCAATGAAGCAGTCAACTGGGTTAGGAGTTGAATGACCTGGCGGAACTCTTCCCGGGTTACAGGAGCGTCATCCAGCACATCCTTAAAGATACAGGGTGTCGCATCGTAGTCGGACTGGCTGGTTCGCTCAGTCATGGTAAAAAACTCCAAATAAAGCCAACAGCACAATAAAACCAGGAAAACTTAAAACACCACGACAATGGAAACAGCCAAATAATCCAAAATGCTTTAATGCGATGCGAAAACTCTCTTAGAAAGATACGATAAAACAAGCGCTTTCGCCTGATTAATATCAGGCTTTTTCAAGACAAATTACCTAAAGGATGTGTGTAAACTTATATAATGCAGTTAATTTACAAGCATCATTACTTTGAACAAAATTAACTCATTAATCTCCTTTTAAAGTGTAAAGTGCTTTGTGTACTGTTTGAATAATACATGAATTGAACAAAATACTGTTCAACAGATAACCAAGTTGTAATTCAACAAATCACACTCATATAAGTTCATATAAATTGTCATTCCACTTCAAAGACTACCTAAAAATTGTATGCAACTTGTTAGAATTATTAAAAATTATTAAAAAAATTTTTAACATATTTACTAACAGTAATGATTTAAATTACCCATGTTAACACAATCAATTTGTTATACTAATAGAAACAAAATGTTTCGCACTAAATTTCATTATACATTAAGTAACCATTAGTTAAATACCTCAAGGGTGAAAAAAGAATAATCAATAATTCTGAAAATGGATAGATGTGTTTGTGTAAAAAATCATAAAAACATCATAAGAAACATGCTTGAAAGCATAATATTTAAGATGTTGTGTACTTAAAACCTTATTAAAACACTGTTAATATAAATTCAGTTAAGCTGCCAACCTCAGTAATTGATATAACGGTTACATGTAATGCACCTGAAAATTATACATATGTCTGTGCAACAAAAGGTTAAACACAAACTAATTACCCCAAGCATTAATATAATTATTTTGTGGGCTTAAGATACAAAGATTAATTTATAAAATACTTTGTTAATAAATAAAAATGAATAAATATTAAATATTAAATATAGAACATTAAATATTAAATTAAATTAAATTAAATTATCAAAATTGATCCTAGTTGTAATCATAGCCTTGCCCGTCTAATCTTTAAAACACTTTTAATACTAATAGTGTCATTCATTCCTGGGTTTTTTGTCGCATTTAACTTAATCTGCCATAACAGTTCTTTATATTCTAAAGATGCTTCCCATTCCCCACCCCTAGGGTTCTGTAACACCTGCTCTAACACCAAAAACTTCAAGGACATCGCGGAGCACAGTAAAGAGTGCTTGTAAAAAGCATTTGATTCTTTCTTGTTATTAATTTCATATAAGTGTTCATAAATCCTTTTACGAAGTGTTCTTTCCGTCTTACCGATGTAGAATCCAGAACAACTTGTACAGAATCCTAGATAAACTAAGCCCTTTGTGGAGCAATTGTAATAATTTGTAGGAGTTATTTTAAAATTTCTAGCTGCAATGTAATAATTGCCTTCATTGCAAATGTGTGGGCATTGTTTGCAAGCCCCACATTTATAAGTACCTAATTTAGATTTGTGAGAAAGGGAATTCATTATGTCTTGTATCACAAATAAACCTTTTAGATTAATATTTCTAGTGTTAACAAAATTGGGTTGTGCAGCAGTAAAATTCCTAATTTCATCATTAGATTTTAAGACAGTACTGGATGCATAGGTGCATCACAGGCAGATTTATGCATCTTAGGATGCCCATAAATGCTGAATAATCGGGGCAGCAACATAAACATATTCAAATAAAACTATGTCAATAAACCATTCATTAGTGAGTAATATAAAATTGACTTAACTTTAGATGCAGTACTACTAAGATCAAATCCAGAAATTTTGTTCTGTGTATTAATATCACTTAATAATATCGCCCTATTCAAATAAAAATCCCTCTCCATGACCATTGCGCTGTCACCTGGTTTTGAATATCTAGTACTTTAGGGGGCCCTATCATCAATGTCTGCCCTGGGCTGTAGTTGTAAAACTGGTCATGGGTTCACTTCCTGCCTTAGGCACATTTTATGCAGAGATCACATGTCCTCTGTCAGTGTGGGTTTTCATCAGGGTCTCTAGGGGCCTCCAATATCCAAGACAATCTAATAGGTAAAGTGGTGATCCTTCTTAATTGCAGGTAGGCTTGTATTTATGACCACGTGTGTGTGTGTGTGTGTGTGTGTGTGTGTGTGTGTGTGTGTGTGTGTGTGTGTGTGTGTGTGTGTGTGTGTGTGTGTGTGTGTTTGTGTGTGTGTCTAAGTATATGAGTATTGGGTATACTGATATTTTTGCCCTGTGATGTGTTGGCTGTACATACAGGATCTCTGCTCTGCCTTACTTCCATTGTTTACTAGAACAGGCTCTGGCTTTCCTACAGTGCTTAAAAGATAAAGTGGATATTAGAAAATGAATGAAAACAAGTAAAATATCATTGTAGGCATCACAGTTAAATTTTCTTTGTATCTTTTCAATTCAGTGATAAATTTCAAAACAATAGCCTTGAAAGCTGTATGAAAGTGACCCTTCTAGGAACAGTTATCAATGACTGGTGAATGCTTGTGCCATTGCAGCTTTTGGTAATGTGTAAAATGTCTGCATATTTGTTTCACATGGTGTGCTGGCATCTTTGCAAACTTTTAAAATTCTGCATTAGAATTTAGGGAAAAGTAGAACTGCACAATCTTAATAAGTGGATTTTGTGCATAATTCAGTATACCCAGTTATTTAATTTTAAACATTGTGTTTATGATTGCACCAGGGCTCTGTTGAGGCATTCTCCATGGAGTGTCTTTACTGCATTTTTTACGTTAGTTTGCTGAAACAGCATACAGTTGATAATGGACTGCAGAGTTTTGTTTTTCACTTTTTTCCCTGTAGTGTGACCATAGAGTTCACATATATAATTGGGGGGAGTGGGAATGGAGTCCAAGTCTATTACATGTAGGGTACAATGTGACATGCTTCCCAGCAAAAAGCATTGCAAGTAGGAAGTGAGAAATGAAATAGTTTCTACCCCTGTAATAGTTTCATCCAGGAAGGTATTCTGAAGCAAAGGTGAGCACTGCAATTCGTACAGATGTACTGTGCAGCTTTGCAAGGCTTGCAAACACAAGAAATAGTGACTGCACAAGAGTGTCCAGTCCTACTCAGCAGGGTCTACTCATGTATCCATAATATGTTTGCTGTGTAAAATGCCATGATAGTACAAGGCTAAGTTACATCCAGTTAAGCAAATTTTTGTGCAGTTATGTGACACTTCATGCAAGTAAGCAACACCAGTTGTGGTGTTCTTGTAAAGTGCATTATAGGAATTTTGCCAGAGAGGTGGCCATAACCATATGGGTACTGCTGTTATTGTTACAGTGTGGAGAGAACTGTTGTACAGGATGTTATAGGGGTGGACAGCAAGCGGTAAGAAACACAAAATGGGAACAAATAACATAGTTGTATGCTGGGGGTGAGAAAGTATGGTAGATTTTTTTGAGAAATCACCTTTTGTTTTTATGGAGAGAGGAGATAAGGGGTGCACTATGCAAAGGAAGTCTGGATTTGGAAAAAAATGTATACAGTATTATGCAGGGGCAAGCAAATGATGGGGAAGGATGGACACACTAACACACTCCCTGGAGGGCATTAGTGTGCTTAGAGAATGGGCTATGTATGAGGTGTGCCGAAAGATGTACTAGGAATGGGGTCCCACTTATTCCTGCAATAGGGTGGGATATTGGCCAGAGAAGAGATTCAGGGCAGCCTGGAAGGCTACCTATGCAGTCATCACTAGCCTGTGAGCCCATGTAAGCAATTCCAGATGGTTCTACCCTCTCCAGAGTCCACTGGTCCAGGTCTGTGGGTCTAATGAATCCAAAATTAGTCATAGGATGGTCTGTATTTATCAAGATACTGGCCAGCTTGACACCTGACTGCAATCGCCACTGTAGCATGAATCATCTGCCTCAGCTGTTGTTGGTCAAAATTTGGAGGGGCATAATAATAGCCTTGAGGAGGATATTCACCCCCTCTTTGTGGAGTCATTCATACCTACATCATCTGCCTCAGCTGTGGTTGGTCAAAAATTGGAGGGGCATGATAATAGCCTTAAGGAGGATATTCACCCCTCTTTGTGGAGTCATTCATACCTATGTCATTGCAATCCTCTCTGAGACACAACAGAGGGAGATGGTAGTGAATGTGCTTTGGCCTGGTGATCTTCCTCTTCTTCATCTGGTGGACCTGCAGACTTGTGACACAATAGGAAATGATTCACAAGTAAGACATGTTATTGAAACACAATGAACTCTAAATCAGATAGGAATGATACATGCCCCATTTTGTAGCCAGCCTTTCCCACCTTCTTTGGCACCCCACAGTAGTGAATGTCTCCCCTAAAATGCTAAAAGATAAAACTCAGCACATTGTTAGTATTTCCTTGAGGGATATAAATCATCTTGAAGATAAAAAAAAACACCAAAATATTCAAACTCAAATTCATGTTAGATCTCTCAGAGCTTTAACTTTGAGAAGTGCATTACTTCAGGTCATCAAAGCAGTGCCTGCATTGACCACAACAGTGCCAGCAATGATCACTGGACCACTGGAAACCTACTGCCTTAGTAAACACGAGACCCAGGTAATGCCATGCATTTACTTCTTTGAAGGTTCATCATACTGACCCAGAATTTCCTGCATGAAGTGAGTGTGAAGGGGATAACTAAATATCTTTGTATATTTCACACGCCATGCATGAGTTCTTTGCCTTTAACCACTACCAACCATCTGTGGCTTTCAGAATGCCAAATGCCAAATGGTATACAAAATTGTCAGCAACATGCATGTATAAATAAGCACGGCTGTGACTCATTTTGGGTAAGCATGTACCGAGCAGTTATGCAATGGCATGTATGCATCCACATCTTGCACCTGGCTTGAGGAATTCTGCTCATTATGGAGCCAGCACTTGAAAGGAGAATTATGTGATTCATAGTCATTGCAGGTAGAAGACCACATCTCTTTGTGTTGTTCCAGAGTTTAGCAACATAATGGGATTATAGTGAGCCACCTGCGGCATTATTAGACTTTGTTGGGATTACTAAGAGTTTATTGGTAAAATAGTGCTGCAGGTTAAGTTTTAGTGCTAGACATTTTTCATAGGTTCATAGGTTCATAGGTAGATACTAGGCTATTGGCCCTAGGGCCTATATAAGCCTAGCCAAAAAGGTACCCTGACTTTTGCCACCCAAGAAAATTATTTTCCTGTGCCCCTGTCGAGCAGAGCCACAGAAGTGATCCCCGGGGTGAATTTCCTATCTCCCATCCAGTCATCAAGACTTTTCTTGAAGAGTGCTAATGAGGAGCTCTGTTTGATATAGATAGGTAGTTTGTTCCAGAGTATGGGAAGTCCCTGGGATAGGAATCTATTTCTCCAGCATGTTCTGTTTATTGTGGTGACAAGGTTTAGGTCCCTAGAGCATGTAGCTCAGAGGGATTGGGATTTCTTTAAATGGAGCATGTCCAACAGCTCTGGGTTTGACATAGCTTTGTATGTTAGGCAGAGATCGGCTCTGAGTAGGGGATATGCGACGAAGTAAAGATGGAGTTTTTTGAGACGGTCTGCGTAGGGCATCTGTTTGAGGCCAGTAATCCTCTTTGTGAGGTATTTCTGTGGCCTTTCTAGTTGTTGTAGATGTCTTGTGAGGTACATACCAAAAGAGGCATTATACTCTATAATGGGTCTAATGAGTGATGAGTAGAAGGGAACAATGACCTCTTTTTTCCTGGATGAGAAACCTTTTGTGATGAGGTGTGGCACTTAGAAGGATTTTTTGACTACTGTGGTGATGTGATTATCAAAGGAGAAACTACTGTCCACCTGTGTCCCAAGGTCTCTTATCACACTTTCGGTGTTAAGTAGACTATTGCCTATGTGGTAGTTCATGGGTACAGAGTTTTTACCAAAAGGGATGACAATGCACTTTTTGGCATTGAGCTTGAGGCCATGGCTTTGACACCAGGCATCTGTCTCAGTGAGGCCCTTTTGTAGGCTGTCCACATCATTAGGAGTTTTGATTATGGCTCCTAGTTTGCAGTCATCTACAAACTTTGTTAGCCAAAGACCTTCTGTGTTAGCCTGTACATCAGAATAGTAGATACCAAACAGGAGAGGACCCAGGACTGAACCCTGTAGTACTCCATTTGTCACTGGTCTGAAGTTGGATTTAGAGTCTGCTACTTTCACAGTGTGGGTTCTGCCAGTGAGCCAGTTGGCAACCCATCTTGTGACATAGGGATTTATACCTAGTTTAGTGAGTTTATCTATAATTCCAGAGTGGGGGATGGTGCCGAAAGACTTGGCGAGGTCTATATAGGCTGTGTGAACCACCTTACCCTCATCTACAGCTATGGTGACTGCTTCAAAGAAGTCTGTTAGGTTTAGGAGACATGATCTGCCTTTTACAAACATGAACTGGGTAGGGTCCAGAGCTTGGAGATGACCAATTTCATTGTTTATAAGTTCCATGATGATATGTTCCATAGCCTTGCAGACCAGGTTTGTCAGGCTAATGGGGCAGTAGTTCCCGTTGCTGTGCACCATTCAGTGGGCACAAAGCCTGAGGTGAGGCTATGATTGAACATGGTACTTAGGTGGAGTGCCAGATCGTTCTGTAGTTTGTGTAGAATGCAGCCTGGGATGTTGTCAGGTCCCATGGATGCTGTGTTCTTGGCTTTGGAGAGTGTGTTTTTTACCTGTGCAGCCGTGATTACAGGAACTTTGCATTCTTCCGGTATAGAGATGGGCCCTTTAGGGGGTGAGAGTGGGGTAAAGTTAGCACTGAACCTATCTGCCAGGATGTTGGTAATATCAGTTAGTTCTGTATATTTAGGTTCATAGGTTCATAGGTAGATACTAGGCTATCTGCCCTAGGGCATTTATAAGCCTAGCCAGAGTGTATTTGGCTTCCGCCTCCCTATTAGATTAGCCTACTGTGCCTCTGTAAAGTAGTTCACAGAAGGTACCCTTTTAAGATTAGTTTACTGTGCCTCTGTCTAGCAGGGACACAGAAGAGATCCCAGGGGTGAATTTGAGATTTCCCATCCACGCGTCCAGATTTCGCTTGAAGAGGATCAGCGAGGGGCTATGTCTAACATGAATTGGGATTCTATTCCAGAGTGAGGGGAGCCTCTGGGAAATGAATCTGTCCCTCCAGCATGTCCTATTTATTTTTGTGCTGAGGTTTAGGTCCCTGGAGCGTGTAGCTCTAAGGGACTTGGATTTTTTGAGGTGGAGCATGTCCATTAATTCTGTGTTTGACATGGCTTTGTACGTCAGGCATAGATCGCCACTGAGTAGGCAGTAAGCAACTGAGTAGAGCTGGAGTTTCTTTAGTCGAACTGCATAGGACATCTGTTTGTAGCCCATGATCCTCTTAGTGAGGTACTTTTGGGGTCTCTCCAGTTGCTGCAGGTGTCGGGTAAGGTACATCCCAAAAGGGGCATTGTATTCAATTATGGGCCTGATGAGTGACAAATAGAGGGGCACAATGACCTCTCTTGATCTAGATGCGAACCCTTTCGTGATAAGGTGGGCTATATAGAAGGTCTTTCTAACCACTTTGGCAACATGATTATCAAAGGAGAGATTACTATCTACGTTGGTCCCCAAATCTCTAATTACTTCTTCCGTACTTAATGGATTACCACCTATGTGGTAATTTGTGGGCACCTTGTTTTTCCCAAAGGGGATGACTATGCACTTTTTAGCATTTAGCTTGAGGCCGTGGCTCTGGCAGCAAGCATCCGTCTCTTTGAGACCCTTTTGGAGGATGCTTGTGTCATCTGGAGATTCGATTATGGCCCCCAGTTTGCAGTCATCTGTGAACTTTGTCAGCCATAATCCCCCCATGTTAGCCTGAACCTCAGAGAAGTATATACCAAACAAGAGAGGTCCCAGAACTGAGCCCTGTGGGATGCCACTTGTAACTGGTTTGGATTCGGACATGGCACCTGCGATTCTGACCATGTGGGTTCTATCTCCGAGCCAGTTTTCAACCTATCTTGTGATATAGGGGTTGATATTTAAGCTGGTAAGCTTATTTATGATGCTTGAGTGGGGTATTGTGTTGAAGGCTTTTGCGAGGTCCAGGTAGGCTGTGTGGACTACCTTGCCCTCAGATATAGCTTTGGTAACTGTTTCAAAGAAATCAACTAGGTTTAAGAGGCAAGATCTGCCCTTAACAAAGCCAAATTGGGTAGGGTCCAGTGTCTGGAGGCTCCCAATGTCTTTGTTTATGAGTTCCATGATAATACTTTACAGACCAGACTAGTCAGGCTTATGGGGCGATAGTTTCCAGGGTCCGTTGTGGCACCACCTTTGTGGAGTGGGACCACTGTAGCTGTACGCCATTCTTTGGGTACATATACTGTAGTAAGGCTAAGTTTGAACAGTGACTTAATGTGAGGGTTCAGTTCTTCTTGGAGCTCATGTAAGACACAGACTGGGACACCGTCCGGTCCCATAGATGCTGTGTTTTTTGCTTTGGAGAGGGCAGCTTTCACCTGTGCATCTGTGATGTCAGGGAGGTTACATTCAGTTGGGATAGGCATTTGCTCCTTTGGGGGGGAAGGGGGGGAGAAGTTTGTGCTGAATCTGTCTGCCAGGATGTTGGCTTTGTCTGCAGGTTCGGTATATTTTGTACCGTTATGCAACAATTCAGAGCATATCTGGGAGTTTCCGCCCATGTTCCTGACATAACTAAAGAAGGCCTTGTGATTATCTTTAGTGTCTAGGGCAATTTTTCTTTGGAAACTGGCCTTTGATGATTTTATGAGGGATTGAAGTTTCTTGCTAATACTGATCAGAGATGCCTTCCCTTTTTGGGATTTTGCTCTGTCATGTAGTAGCTTCCTCCTTCTTTTGTATAGCTTATTTATGGCCAGGGTCCACCAGACCAGTCTCCTGTTTTTGGAGGAGTGAGTCTTGGTTTTATTTGGGATAGCATGATCCATGCATTCCTGCAGGTGCTCATAGAATGCATTTGTAAAGGATTCTGTGGATTGGGCTGTATTATCCTCTAGCCCAGGGGCTTTGAAGGATTCCACCTCAGTCTTGAGAAGTGCAAAGTTGGCTTTTGAGAAATTCTTTACAGTGATTTCCTTGGCTGGGGGTGGGGACGGGATATGGATGTCCAGAGAAATTTGTTTATGGTCTGATCTTACCAGTGAGGGGTTTACCTCTGGTGTGGAACATAGAGTCCCCATGTTGGTGATGACCAGGTCCAATATGTTGTTCCCTCTTGTGGGAGTGGTGACCAGTTGTTCCATTACGTTAGAGTTTATAAATTCAAGGAACCATTGGGCGAGGGTATTTGGGCTTGAGTAGTTTTCCCAGTCAATGTTTGGGTAGTTGAAGTCACCCAATAACATAGTGTTTGGAGAGACCTTCATATTCTCCAGTGTTCTTAGGAATGCCAAGTGGGGTTCCTGTAATAGGGAGGGTGTTCTGTTGCAGGCTACAAATTGAAAGGCAGTTTTTCCTGCTGTTAGTTGCACATGGATGGTTTCCGATGCTTTGTCCAGTGCCACTAACCTGGAGGTGTAGGTATCTTTGATGAATATAGATACTCCCCCTCCTTTTGTGCTTTGGTCCGAGTTTTGGGGCTGAAACGCATGGTATTAGTTATAACCTGGTATTGCTGGGGTGCTCTCAGGAGCCTTGAACCAGGTTTCTGTTACTGTACAGACATCGATTTTCTCCATACTGAGGAGAGCCTTGAGTGCATGCATCTTGAGGTTTAGACTTCTGGCATTGAGTAGCATTACCTTTAGTTTTTTTATCCTTGGGTTGTCTATGGAGGTGGGTTTGTCCTTTGAGCCTTGCCTAAAAAAGGCACTATGGGGGTGGCAAGAGCCTTGGCCAGTATACAAAAGCCTAAGGGTGACAGGTGCAAGCCGTCCCTAGCGAACCGTGGCTTGTCGAGCATGTCATCCCAGGCTGACAGACACTGGATCCCCTTTGAATGACACCAATACTTTAGCCAATTGTTGAAACTGATCATTTTGTCTTTATACTGTGGCATCATTCTTGGTGAGGGCAAGATGCTACTCAAGGTCAGGGTGTTGTAACTCAGAGCAGATCTGAGTGTTGCCATTGAGATTCTTGACATAGCTATTGAATGCTTTGTGGTTGTCTTTAGAATCAGTGGCGATTTTGTTTTCATACCTAGCTTTGGAGGATTTTATGAAGGATCTCAGCTTCTTACTGAGGCTGACCAGGGAGTTCCTCCAATCATGGGATTTTACTCTTTTTTGCAACAGTTTCTTTCTTCTGTTGTAGAGTTTGTTTATGGCAGGGGACCACCAGATTGGCTTCCTTTTTTTGGAGGATAGCATCCTGGTTCTGTCAGGGATTGCACGATCCATGCACTCGTGTAAGTGCTTATAAAGTGCATTTGTATAGGATTCAGCAGTTGTACCTCTATTGTCCATCAGCATGGGTGTCGCGAAGTTTGCCACTTCTGTCTTAAGAAGCATCAGGTTGGCTTTGGAGAAATTATTTATGGTGGTTTCCCTAATGGGGGTGGGGGTGGGATGTGGATGTCTAGGGTGATTAGCTTGTGGTCGGATCTGACCAATGAGGAATTGACCTCTGGTATGGAACACCAGTTGCCCATGTTGGTAATGACCAGGTCTAGGATATTGTTGCCCCTGGTGGGGGTGTCAATAAGTTAATCCAAGATGTTGGAATTTATGAATTCCAGAAAATGCTGAGCACAAGAGTTGGTACATGAGTAGTTTTCCCAGTTAATGGTGGGGTAGTTGAAATCGCCCATTAGGGTGTTGGGTTGTACCCTAATATTTTCCAGTGTTTCAAGAAATCAGGAGTGGGAATGCTGGGGCATGGTGGCAGAATCTGTAGCAAGCTACAATTTGGATTGTGGTCTTGCCCAGAGTTAGTTGCACTTGGATAATCTCGGATGCATTATGCTGAGCAACTTGCCTGGAGGTGTGGATATCCTTAAATAATATGGACATGCCTCCACCTTTAGTGTTTCGGTCCAGGTTAGGTGGCCGAAAGGTGTGGTATGAATTATAGCCTGGTAATGCAGGGGTGCTCTCTGGAGCCTTGAACCAGGTCTCTGTCACTGCACAGATGTTGATGTTCTCCATTTTAAGGAGTGCCTCAAGTGAGTGCATTTTGAGGTTTAGACTTCTAGCATTGAGTAGCATTACCCTCAGATTTTGCTTGCTTGTACCTGTTACGGTGGTGAATTTGTCATTTGAACCTTGCCTAAAAAGGCACTACAGGGGTGGCAAGAGCCTTAGCCAGTATCCAGAATCCCAAGGGCGACAGGTGCAGGTCATCTCTGGCAAAGCATCATGGTTTATTGATCATGTCATCCCAGGCAGACTGGTACTGGATCCCCTTAGAATGACACCAGAAGCTTAGCCAATTGTTGAAGCCACTCATTTTGTCCTGGTACTGTGGTATCATTCTGGGTGATGACAGGATGCTACTCAGGACTAGGGTCATACCTGCCTAGGCTACAAGATCGGACAGCTCCTCCATGTCTCTTTTCATGTAGTCCTGGGAGGTACATCTCAGTTCATTCACACCAACATGGACAATGACAGAGTCATATTTGTACTTGTTGTGGAGTGACCTGAGTGCGTGCATTATGTGGCGGATCCTGGCACCTGACAGGCAGCAGACAGTAACATTCTCCTTGTTTAGCCTGGTGAGTGGAACATCAGTGTGCCTGACTATAGAGTCACCTATGACTAGAGTGTTGGGTATGTTCTTATGCCTTATGGGCTGTGGTTGAGTGGCACACCGATTTTGTGGGCTATGTCTCATTTGGGTTGTGTTGGGGGGGTGGATGTTGCATGCATTTCTGCTTTGGAGGTCCCTGTTGCTTGGGTAGATTTTTATTGATAGCCTCCGCGAATGTAGATGTGTGTTTGTGTTTCTATGTGTGTGTTTTGGTGGTGTAGGTTTTGAGGGACTGGTGCATGTATAAGCATGTGCATGTAATAATTTGTGCTGAAGTCTGGATAGTTTTTTCAGAGCTCTGCAGTGATGACTCCTATACATAAGACTGGTAATAAATTTGGCTACTAATTGACAATAACCTCAAGTTTGACCAAGACGTATTGCAAGCCAATAAAAATGGTATGCATTGATTTGGTCATACGGCCATTTGTCGAACACAACATGTTCGACTGCAGAACACCAGTTCGGCATAATTGCGAATGCAATTATGTTGAAATGCCAAACATCCCCCCTTTTTGACCCATGGTAGTGCTTGTTTAGGTGGTAGAGTGGTCGGAAATGTCGAGTTTTGAATTTTATATGACATTCCGATCATTCGACATCTAAATCTTCAACATATAAATTCGAAGAACACCCTTTTCAACAATTGGCCATACGACCAAATCCATGTAAACCATTAAAATCACATACCAGAAACTTGGTTCCCTCTATAGAACCAAACACGACCTGACAGACAGTGCAAGACAAACACTAGTATCTATCTATCTTCTTCCATCCTTGCTATATGCCTCACTTATTCTTGCAAATATAAATACTACACTTAAACTCTCTGCCTGTTACAATAAAGAAGCCACATTTGTGGCCACCCTTAAGTATAGGACTCATCTTTACAGAGCCCTGAAACAACTAAACTGAACACCACCTCAGTATACCTAAAACAGACAATGAAATTTTCCACCTACAAGCAATTATTAAAACAGCACCTAATCCTTACATGGTTCTGCACATACTCCTTACCTGGGTAACTCCATTTCCTTTGACAGCTCATACCGCTACCCCTTTATAATCTCTATCCCTTCTTCCAAACAAACCTTTCTACACTCTTCCTCAGTTACCTTCCTATCTTAGTCTCCACTTTGCATTCCAATTTCTTTCTGACCTTTCCATTTTGTAGTCTCCTTCAAATACTGTCCACCTCTCTCTTACAACCAGATTCTATTATTCTTATCTCACTGTTCTTGGCTTATTAGCTATACAATGCCTTGTCTCTCCCCATTCTAGCTTTAACTATTATCTTCCTATCAGCTAAATAAATAAACACACAAGTCAACTAACATTCTACTTAATATTTACTTTGGAATAAATATTGGAATCTTCACTCATTGTTTTTTTTCAGTTAAGGTACATGGCCTTTGGATAATGAATAGAGGTACTGTAAATCATCTATTATTGTACCAGGTGTGTGAGTCTGTTCTGTGGGACATAAATATGGTGGGTGGGCACATCTGTACAATGAACCATGTTCACAGTTCACTGTTCCTGATTGATATGGTCTGTGCTGCCAAGCAGATGGCACAGATGATTGCAAAGAAAATATCTATCATGGGGGGAGGGGAGTTACACTGCCATTTGTGTAAATGCTCCTCATGTCACAGGGTTTATTCCCAGTGGGCTGTGGATGTTGGTGATAGCCTGACCCATTCCTCCACTTTCTCACTGAGTGACAGACCAGGTTAGGAATAGAACAGAATTTATTCCCAGTGGGCTGTGGATGTTGGTGAAAGCCTAGCTCATTTCTCCTCCTTCTCAGTGTGTGATGGATCAGGTTAGGAATAGCTCAAGTTAGTAGCATACAACAATGATTAGGGTATGCAGTTGTTACAATACTGGGTGTACCCTAACAACAGAGAAATGCTGCACCTTTATTTTCAAAGGCACACAAAGAGTACAGCAAGTTGCCACCACCAGAAAAGGTAGAGCTGCATGAGAAGGATTTGGCTGCACATAAATTCTTGTTTGCACATCACAAGGGCACCATTGTAGTATATTATATATATTAGTTTGTTTTGTTCTATATGTTATGTATTCATAACTGGAGGCAGTGATGGGTAACAAGTAGAATGGCTGAGGATGGACAAAGTGCTGGTATGCACAGCTCTGTGGAGTGACAACAATGATACTGAGATACCTGGTGATTTGTAACACACAGACAGCAAAGCTAATGCTGCCTATCCCACTCCTTGATAGGAAGCAACCCTCAAATGACTGTGTATGTATGGCTGAAGGTACTGGGTTCCTTGCATGCAGACCATTTCTTGTGGCAGGAATCTCAGAGAGTCTCAGAAATGCTCCACATGTGGCCAAAACTCCAGCTTTGGTGGTGTACACTGCTTCACTTATAGGCATACTTATTATAATCCAGAAACACAGGGGAGCCTGACACCTGCAATCAACACAGTTGCTCCTGAGGTGTGGTCAGACTTGGGCATTCATCATCAGATGTGCATCACTAGGATGCAGGGACAGTTTGTTGCCACACAGTCCTTATTTGGGCTGCTATGTGTCTTATGGGACCTTTCTGAAGATGCTGTCGGGCTAAGTAAACCAGATATCCTGAAGTGCTGTTTATGAGGATAGCTATGGTAGTGTATAATGCCACAATGGACATTAACTTGTTTAGAACTGTCAGTGTAGGATACAAGGGCCATTATAAGGAGCACGCTCAACAGTTATGTCTGGAGCAGTCAGATGCCCTGCTATCCCTCTCCGTAAGTTGCCATGACTTTGTCAGGCACAGCTATGTACCTCTAAGACTGACATCCCTTACCAGCAAACCTCATCCAGGTCCAAGTCACACTGTAACACACTAATCCTGCTACAGGTGGTCATGAGTCCTGGACATTCTGACCTATAATTTACAGCAGACGAAGTTCATGGAGTAGAACATCATCCACACCAGGGATGTACTTGAGCTGTGCCCTCTGTCAGTGGCAAAATAACAGCAGAAGGCTGGCATGCAGCAGCTCCCTATTCATGCCACAGGCGGACATAACTGCTGGCACCATCTACCCTTCCCATGATCCCACCCCCTTAAGGCCCCATCCCTGTATTCTGTCTCCTACAGGCTGTTGAAGGGAGATCTATGCCTGGCATACAAGGTATTATTAGACCCCACTCTGATGGACCTTCTGCATATCCACAAAACAAACAGCACTAGAATTATCCATTCTAAAGACTTAAACCTTGCTTGTGGTATAAATAGGCATTGCGGGAGTGACAGGCATGTATGCCAGAGACTTCTCCTTTTCTGGAACAGGCTTCCTATCCATGTTTAGCAGAGTTCATCCCTAACCAATTCAAGTGTAACTCAAATTGTATGAGGAGCAGAAAATTCATCCCTTGTTTGGCACTTATGTCTCTAATGGACACAGGCAGCCTATAAATAGTTAATCTCCCAGGTCCCTGCTTACAATTATCAAGGGTACCAGAACTTGTCAGGGGTTTGGGATGCATGGCTAGGATTAAAAAGTCCCTTATGGTCATTAGCCTAGTAAACACACATGAACCTATGAAATGTCTTGATATTCACAAGTATTGGCAGATCATACATTCTCTGAAATTCAGCATGTGCACAAAACGTGCTATTCTAGCTTCTGATGATATCCTGGTACATTCTATATCAATTTACTGTCTGATCATCATTGAGGGCCTGCTATATCAGGTGCTGCAGGTAATATTTACAAGGCCTAGGTCTAGGGGGATGTGCAGCCCTGTCAACACACTGTACAGCTGCTGCAGTATGCTGCTGCTGAAGACAAACTACTGCGATTGCAAACATGATAACTAACTGTACTGTAATATTTTTCCAGCTGCATTTCCATTATATTGTTGCATGCAGTCAAGCTACACAACATTTACACTGACCATGAACCCTGGCTTTTTTATTTGATTCAATTACATTTAATTATGCAATCCATTTCATGCATGCTATCATTTGCATCTATTTATCCACTCGTTTTTATGCATGCACTACATATTACCCTTTGTGAGCACGTGTGGATATGCAACTATGATCTATAAATGGGAATCACTTTGTGTGTTGTTGAAAACTGTGCAAAAGGCTGTTGTGTAGTATGGAGTATGTCTATGAATTCCACCTGAAGAGAAGTTTGGGGCTAAAGAATTATTATAGTCTGCCTAATAAATGACCTAATTTTTACAAACTCTGGTTTGAAAATGTGTAATAAAAGTACGATAATCTGATAACTTCTTTGCATGTATAACAACTATTGTATTGTATTATTCAGTGATATATTCCAAGCACTGACTTAGTATGTGACATGTATAAAAATTACTTTAAGAATGTAACGTTTTAAAAATAGGAAATAACAGAGGAAAACAGACAGACAGAAAGCAGGCAGGATTTTAAACCAGTGCTACCTTTCTGCATGCACATTGTAGGGAACGAATGGCATTCCAGGAAAGTTTACTTATCAGTATAATAATCTATATACAGACAAGGCTTAACTTTCATAGTCTTGCTCTTGATAAGACATCTGTTTTCATTTTAATTTATTAATTAAAATTTTATATTTTTAAGTAGAGAATTTTTTTTATAAATGATAAACATATTCTTCACACTATTTGTATTATACATAGTGTGATTTACAATCTTTATACAGCTGTCAGCTGTATAAAATGTATTTTCTATAGACAAAGATATATACTGAGTGTGTGTGTGTCTCTAATGCATGTAGGCATCCATCATTCAATCTGTATCTATGTGAATATCTTTATCTACATATCTGTGTATGTGTATATCTACATGCATCTGCGTTTTCTCTAAAATGTTTTCTAAAATTTCCAAATAAGATATGGTTTGCAGCACTCTGCAAAAATGTGAAAATGACTTTTAACTGGCACTCTGTAAAGCAGATGTAATTTTATTTTAAAGGTTACACTGTAATAAAAATGCCAACCTTCTATGTTGAGCAACATTTCACTATATTTTTATGAATTACAGTCAGACTTGCTCATACTGTTAAATCAATGCCGTTTGTTCATCTCCTAAATTAGAAAATTTTAGACATGATTTGTTAGTTTAACAGAAAGGAGGAACATATGTTTTCAACTATAGTATTCTTTAAACAAGCAACATTATATACTAGAAGAATAATGTTAACAAATAATGGAACCAGAGCAGTTACTTTAGGAGAAAGGGATTTTAGATCATGTTCAGAGAAACAACTACTGATTAGAAAAGGTCAAAGTCAAAGCCTGGTTTAAGGCATAAATTGTGAAAACTTTCAGGCCTGTTGTAGGTCCCCTAACTGCAGGAATGCAGAGTAGATTTGTCATTTGTTTTTTGACAGCCTTCATCAGAACGTATGCATGCTATGTTGAGAATGTGGGGTCTTAGATTCCAGTGGTGATGGGAGAACAGGGGCACATGTAAACTGAAGCAAAATATCTAACAGGATGTAAAACTCACTTAAAGAAAGCTATTAATATTTTCTGGATAATCAGGTGCAGACTGAACAATTTCACAGGGCCTACTGTGAGGGTGAACAGGAGCAGAAAACCTGGTGTGTTGCTTAACTCAGAAAAACAGAATAGTTGGGAACAAGGAAAGCTACAAGAATGCAATAAGTTTGAAAATTCATATTGTAAAAATGTGTTTTGCATTGCAGATTCAAAAATCAAATAAAGATGTTGCAACATGAAAAGATTAGGACAACTTCTGTAGAGCCTGAACATATCACTGCCCTATAGTTCATAAAAAGATACATGTACTACATGTTAAATTAATAAATTGTACTGCTAAATGTATTTGTATATAAAAATGAATAATGATATGGAAATAAACAATGTCTTCACTGTTTAACCATTCTCCCAGCAGCTAGTGAAATAAATACTAGTCATAATATTTTATGTTGAATTTCTTCATTATAATGTACTTTATCATGGTTATCCCTGGTGTAAACATATTCATTAGCATTCAGATTATATTAAAGTTAAGGACAATTAAATTGTAAAGTACAAACAGAGGTGCTTTTAAAAAGTATTGTGACACTTTTACTTTATTAAGGGCCGGATGTGCAGTAAAAATGATCTTTTAGGAGTGATTTTTTTTTTTTTGCATCTTAAGAACTGTACCGGTACATTTTTTATCATACTGCTCGCAATTTTTTGTATATTGGAAACAAGTAGAATTTTAACTTTTTAAACAGATCTGTGTGTAAGTCATGTGATTTATTTTTGTAATGTGGTTTTATTATTTATTTGACTGGTTAATACCCATTTTCAGTGGAGGCCCGGGGAGAAAAGCTCCATTTGTTTAGATTGCATTTACTAAGTTCCAGCTAAACACAGCGTAGTTACATTTCTATTTACAATTATACACAAACAATAGTTAACATTTATACATTCTAAGATTTTACAGAGGTGGAAGTTACTAAAGAGAAAGCCACGTGCAACTTAGTGGATTGTATAGGCAGCAGATGTCATTTCAGCGAGAGTCTGAGAGTATTCTGTTAAAGGAGAGTATATGGAGAGTATTGTACAGTGAACACAATGTCTTAACCTTGTGATGAGCAAGTGCAGGACCAGGACTGGTTAAGATGTTTAAGCAGTGGTTTAAAACTATTGAGTTTGTTGGAGAGTTTTATTTTTGTGAGGATAATATTCCAGAGTTTAGCAACATATTGTGAGTAGAGTGAGTCTCTTGCAACATTATTTAACTTAGTTGTAAGTAATAAGAATTTGTTAATAGAGTGGAGGTCCTTTGCTGGACAGTAGGGTAGTAATAAGTTTTGCAGTGCAGGGCATTTTTCTGGACGATGAATGAGTTTGTGTGCTATAGTTAGTTGTGTATATGTTAGGTAATTGTGTAATTCAAGCCATTTAATTGCTTTAAGCTATGACAATGGTGGATCCTATGAGGGAGATTGGTGGCAAATTTAGCTGTTTTATTGTAGCAGGAGGCAAGTTTCTTTCTCTGAGTATTGTTTATGTTTGTTAGGGTAGGAGTGGCATATAAGAGAGCTGGCAATAAGAAGGCGGTGGCTAGAGTTTTTCTTGCAGTTATCTGTAAGGAATCTATTGATCCTTTAAAGGGAGCCTAGTTTCTGGTGTGTAGATTTAATGGTGTGCAGTATATGCTGGTCATGTTTGAGATTGTCATCTATTATAAAGCCTAGAAGTTTACTGTGAGTTACAGTTTCAATGATACTATTATTTGCTGACTTTATACTTTTGATTTTGGCAACTTTTTGAGCTAAAAAGAATTAACTTAGTTTTCTTGGGGTTGGGTAGGAGGTTTGATTCTTTGAGATAGGTTTCTATAGAGGAGAAAGATTTTTGGTAATGACTTGGAACTTATTTATTGTTGAGGCTGCATATAGTAATGTTGAGTCATCTGCATACTAAACTAAACTAGCATGGTGAGTGGAGGAATGGAGGTCGTTAATAAATGTATTAAATAGGAGAGGACCCAGGACAGAGCCCTGAGGGACACATGTAGTAACTGGTTGAAAAGATGCGTAAGTTTGTTGCCATTTAACAACTTGTTGCTTCCAGATAGGTAAATTAGACACCAAAACAAGAAGTATTGTGAAAGTCCTATTGAGGAGAGTCAAATGAGCAGTTGCTGGTATGAGACAGTATCAGATGCCTTTGACAAGTCTAAGAACATGGTGGACACAAGCAGACCACTGTTTCTATGGTGGTTTATTTTGTTGGTAAAATGTAGTAGTGCAGTAGTGGTGCTGTGCTGGGGCTGAAAGTCATTTTGTGTTTCTGACAGCAGGTTATTTGAGGTTAGGTATTGCATCAGCTGCATATGGATGCATTTATCTAATATTTTGGAGAGCGGGGAAAGAATTGGTATTGCTGTGTAGTTATTAAACTCTGCAGATGTACCATCTTTGTGCAATGGTACAACATAGGATTTTTTATACAGTGATGGGAGGTAGCTTTCCATTATGGACCTATTAATTAGTATGGACACAGGGAAGGCTATTACTTCTGTATCCGTGTTTAGGTAGTCTGATGGTAGGTTGTCTACAGCTATGGAAGTTGTTTTTAGTTTAAGGAGCAACTTCATTATGAGTGAGGTAGGTGCTGGACTAAAATTGAAGAGCTGTGGTGGGTTTTGATTGGACAGGGGTAGAGAGAGAGAGGTGGTAGATGTATTAGAGTCTAAGAAAGATAATATTCATTGTATAAAGTAGGGATTAAACTGGGTAGGGACAGAGTCTGTCTTATTGTATGTTTTTGGAGAGGGAGTGGTGATCTTGCCATGGTGGAGTAGTTTTTTAATGATGACCAAAACATTTTTGGGCTATTTTTATGTTTGTCTTGTAGGGTAGTATAGTATGTTTGCTTATCCTGTTTGACATGGAGTTTTGCAAGGTTTCTAAGATGTCTAAATTGCTAGAAGGTGTTTTGACTTCTGTTTTTATACCAGTTTTTCCAGGCTTTATCCCTTTTCATCATGATTTTTTTGTTTCTTTTGTTAACCTTGGTGTGAGATTGGACATTACCCTTTTATTACTTACTGTTGCTAGATTATTTAAGGTCTGTAAAATATTTTAATAAAGTATTCTACAGCAGTATATTGTTTTAGTGTTTCATTGAAAATATCTTTGCTGAAACTGGTTGTACTTCATATATGATTATCAATAATATGTTTATCTAGGTTATGGTAAGTTCTAATGGCATATATTGGTATGTGGTCACTTAATGCTATCTGAGAGGTAGCCTACTTTTGTTAGTTTGTCTGGTTTGTTTGTAAGAATTCAGTCTAATGTTGAGTGTCTCCCTGAAGTTTTGTTGATTCTAGTATGTATGCGTATTAATTGTCTGAAGTTGTACATGTTTATCGCAGTGGACTTTATAAGTTGCCAGTCTATATTTAAGTCTCTGAGTATTATAGTTTAATGGTTAATTTGTTGGCATATCCGTAACAGGATGTTTTCAGCAGTATCAGTGTTATTCCCTGCTGGTATATAAATTGCTGTTAAATTTATAGTGTTCCTATTGTTGATTTTTAGGAGTGTTAGAAGATCAGCCTTGTTAAATTTAAATATTTCACTTCTAATTTCTTCAAATCTTTTGTGTTTCTAGTACAGTGACGGGAATGTACCCCATTCCTAAGTAAAAATATAATTCAAGTTCATGAAATTAGTATTGTTTCAATTTTTGATGTTAGCCAGAAATGCTCTTTGCTGCACCCGCAATGTGCCAAGTAATAACTCCTTCTGCAATTCATATGGAGTTACACGTATGGGTAACATATCTAAGTAGGACTGTAAATTCTTTTTTATAAGACCTATTGCTCCTACTACTGTCTGGGTATCCTTCCTCATTTCTGCCTGCAAATCCTGGTATTTTATGACTTTGTATCTCTCTATACTTAAGACACTGTAGTCACTGGGTGTAGCAGTTTCAATGACTAATGCTACATTTGCCTTCTTTTCATGTACTATTATATCTGATTTTCTTGCATATATTTCTTGGACTGTTGGTAGTGGGTGATCCCATGTTATATAAACATCATCATTTTCTATTATACTTTGAGGACCATGTTTCCAGTGTTTTCCAACTACTTCAATATTATAATGTTTGCACAATCCTCAATGCAACAGTCTTGCCACATTATTATGCCTTTCAGTATACAGTCCTCCTGCCATAGTATGTCACAACCAGCAAAAAGATGTGCAACTGTTTCTAATTTTGTTTTACAAAAACCTACATTTATCTGTTTTCTCTCACATATTTAATGGACTTTGTAAACAAATGTGTATGTAGCCCACTATCTTGGGCTGCCAGTATTAACCTTTTATCTTTTGGTTTAAATTCACCTCTCTTTAACCATTCCCGTGTTTGATAATGATCAACATGAGGCTGTTCCAAGAGTTTTCTATACTTGCAGCTATAGTTATGCATTTTTCACATTTCTTTCCTTCTCATCTGATCCTTCACCTTATAGTCTTTCTTTTGTTTTTTTGGCACATTCAATTGCTGCCTGAGTTTTATCTACTTCTGGTTTGATTTCCATTCCTGCTTGACGCTGATATGCTTCTGCTAAACTAAACAGGGAAGTCATCTTAGACTTATTTTCTTCATGTTTTAAAACTTTCACTACATTTGGGTCTTGTGAGGTCAGCAGATATGTATGCAGTCCCACGATTGCAGATCTGTATTTGTAATAAATTTCGAGGAGGCCCATACTTCCTTCAAAAGGGGGAATATATAGTCTTGGTATACACTGATTTTTATAAATCATTTGATGAGCATGAACCATCCTTCTTCTTTTCCTGTCCAACAGATTCAACACCTTTTGGGGCAAGTCAGTCACTCCAAAACTATAAGTTAGAACAGGAAGAACAAATTGGTTTATAGCTTGGACTTTGTTCTTAGATGTCAGTACTGTTTTCAGTATTAATTTTAGTCTTCTAAAATATTCCTTACTAAGTTTTATTCACATCTGCTCATGTTTTATTGTTGATCCTTCATCATTTCCCAAATATTTATACACTCCCTCCTGCTCAAGTTCTTTTATATCACATTCCTGTCTCAAACTGTTGTTTTCCTGGTGCTGCAACTTTCCTGCTTTAAAGGTTCCTTTTGCAGATTTATCAAGACCGAATGACATTTTATATTATCTGAAACAGTTTTGACCACTTGCAGTTGTGCTTACAGTTTCTCATCTGATGAACTATACAGTTTTAATTCATCTACAAAAAGAAGATGAGACATCTTTATACTTTTTTGTTTTCTGCGAACTAAATTGTAGCCATGATTTAATCTGTTAAGTAGATAGCTTAATGGGTTAAGGGCAAGACAAAAGAGGAGCAGTGACAGAGAGTCACCCTGGAAAATCCCCCTTTCAATTTTTACCCCTTGAATAATAATTTGTCCTTTATCATGGCTTAACTGCAAAGTGGTTTGCCACAGTTTCATAGTTAGTGAAATGTAACTGATCAGTGTAGAGTCTACCTTAATACATTT